>NC_135177.1:2275559-2535559 GCF_041146795.1 Maylandia zebra | reverse complement strand
TGAGAACAGTTTAGACAATATTTTTCTGAAAAGTCTGTGTAACTTAGAATGACACCGTTATCATCCAACAAATCTGTTATGAATATAATATTTTTGTTCAAACTAGTCACTCTTGAAAATTGATTTTTGATTAAGTGTTATTACCCTATTATTCCATAAGGTTGAATTATGGGGAGAAGTTGTGGGTAAATCTCATTTTCCCAAAAATGCAACGTCTGTTTTGGAAAGTTTGATATCTTTATGGGGATTTTATTTGCCGCAAAATCACATTTCAAAATAAAGTCTAATCCTGTATACTATTTTATTAAACAAGAATCATGGGATGTGGAGCTAAGTAGAGTCTGGCTGTGACAGACAAGATTTTAACCATTTAATTCTAAGGGTGCCAACCATAAATTCCAATTCTGGAGTTTTGATACCACCTTTATTGTATCCCTTCACAAGCTGAGATCTTTCTATGTAATGGGTTTTATTCCTCCACAAAAATTCGAACACATTTCTATTTATGGTTTTCATGGTATTTATCGTTTTTTTTATTTTTATATCGTTTACGTGGCGCAAAAAAGGTTGGGGACTGCTGTACTACCAGGTTGCTGAGTAGAAATCCTTGTAGTGTTTTGAAATATACCACTTTTTCCATCAGTTTCCTTGTCAGGAAACAACTTCCTGTTCAGCAGAAATGCCTCTGGTTTCAGTGGTGTGTGTGAGAGCGTTTCAGTTGTGTGTGTGAGAGCGTTTCAGTAGTGTGTGTGAGAGCTAGCGTTTCAGTAGTGTGTGTGAGAGCTAAAATTTCAGTAGTGTGTGTGAGAGCTAAAATTTCAGTAGTGTGTGTGAGAGCTAAAATTTCAGTAGTGTGTGTGAGAGCGTTTCAGTAGTGTGTGAGAGAGCGTTTCAGTAGTGTGTGTGAGAGCGTTTCAGTAGTGTGTGTGAGAGCGTTTCAGTAGTGTGTGAGAGAGCGTTTCAGTAGTGTGTGAGAGCGTTTCAGTAGTGTGTGTGAGAGCGTTTCAGTAGTGTGTGTGAGAGCGTTTCAGTAGTGTGTGTGAGAGCGTTTCAGTAGTGTGTGTGAGAGAGCGTTTCAGTAGTGTGTGTGAGAGCGTTTCAGTAGTGTGAGAGAGCGTTTCAGTAGTGTGTGAGAGAGCGTTTCAGTAGTGTGTGAGAGAGCGTTTCAGTAGTGTGTGAGAGCGTTTCAGTAGTGTGTGTGAGAGCGTTTCAGTAGTGTGTGAGAGAGCGTTTCAGTAGTGTGTGAGAGCGTTTCAGTAGTGTGAGAGAGCGTTTCAGTAGTGTGTGAGAGAGCGTTTCAGTAGTGTGTGTGAGAGCGTTTCAGTAGTGTGTGTGAGAGCGTTTCAGTAGTGTGTGTGAGAGAGCGTTTCAGTAGTGTGTGTGAGAGCGTTTCAGTGGTGTGTGTGAGAGCGTTTCAGTAGTGTGTGTGAGAGCTAAAATTTCAGTAGTGTGTGTGAGAGCGTTTCAGTAGTGTGTGTGAGAGCGTTTCAGTAGTGTGTGTGAGAGCGTTTCAGTAGTGTGTGTGAGAGCTAAAATTTCAGTAGTGTGTGTGAGAGCGTTTCAGTAGTGTGTGTGAGAGCGTTTCAGTAGTGTGTGTGAGAGCGTTTCAGTAGTGTGTGTGAGAGCGTTTCAGTTGTGTGTGTGAGAGCGTTTCAGTAGTGTGTGTGAGAGCGTTTCAGTAGTGTGTGTGAGAGCGTTTCAGTTGTGTGTGTGAGAGCGTTTCAGTAGTGTGTGTGAGAGCGTTTCAGTTGTGTGTGCGTGAGAGCGTTTCAGTAGTGTGTGTGAGAGCGTTTCAGTAGTGTGTGTGAGAGCGTTTCAGTAGTGTGTGTGAGAGCTAAAATTTCAGTAGTGTGTGTGAGAGCGTTTCAGTAGTGTGTGTGAGAGCGTTTCAGTTGTGTGTGTGAGAGCGTTTCAGTAGTGTGTGTGAGAGCTAAAATTTCAGTAGTGTGTGTGAGAGCGTTTCAGTGGTGTGTGTGAGAGCGTTTCAGTAGTGTGTGTGAGAGCGTTTCAGTAGTGTGTGTGAGAGCGTTTCAGTAGTGTGTGTGAGAGCGTTTCAGCAGTGTGTGTGAGAGCGTTTCAGTAGTGTGTGTGAGAGAGCGTTTCAGTAGTGTGTGTGAGAGCTAAAATTTCAGTAGTGTGTGTGAGAGCGTTTCAGTAGTGTGTGTGAGAGCGTTTCAGTAGTGTGTGTGAGAGCGTTTCAGTAGTGTGTGTGAGAGCTAAAATTTCAGTAGTGTGTGTGAGAGCGTTTCAGTAGTGTGTGTGAGAGCGTTTCAGTAGTGTGTGTGAGAGCGTTTCAGTAGTGTGTGTGAGAGCGTTTCAGTAGTGTGTGTGAGAGCGTTTCAGTAGTGTGTGTGAGAGCGTTTCAGTAGTGTGTGTGAGAGCGTTTCAGTAGTGTGTGTGAGAGCTAAAATTTCAGTAGTGTGTGTGAGAGCGTTTCAGTAGTGTGTGTGAGAGCGTTTCAGCAGTGTGTGTGAGAGCGTTTCAGTAGTGTGTGTGAGAGCGTTTCAGTTGTGTGTGTGAGAGCGTTTCAGTTGTGTGTGTGAGAGCTAAAATTTCAGTAGTGTGTGTGAGAGCTAAAATTTCAGTAGTGTGTGTGAGAGCGTTTCAGTAGTGTGTGTGAGAGCGTTTCAGTAGTGTGTGTGAGAGCTAAAATTTCAGTAGTGTGTGTGAGAGCTAAAATTTCAGTTGTGTGTGTGAGAGCGTTTCAGTAGTGTGTGTGAGAGCTAAAATTTCAGTAGTGTGTGTGAGAGCGTTTCAGTAGTGTGTGTGAGAGCGTTTCAGTAGTGTGTGTGAGAGCGTTTCAGTAGTGTGTGTGAGAGCGTTTCAGTAGTGTGTGTGAGAGCTAAAATTTCAGTTGTGTGTGTGAGAGCGTTTCAGTAGTGTGTGTGAGAGCGTTTCAGTAGTGTGTGTGAGAGCTAAAATTTCAGTAGTGTGTGTGAGAGCGTTTCAGTAGTGTGTGTGAGAGCGTTTCAGTAGTGTGTGTGAGAGCGTTTCAGTAGTGTGTGTGAGAGCGTTTCAGTAGTGTGTGTGAGAGCGTTTCAGTAGTGTGTGTGAGAGCGTTTCAGTTGTGTGTGTGAGAGCTAAAATTTCAGTTGTGTGTGTGAGAGCGTTTCAGTAGTGTGTGTGAGAGCGTTTCAGTAGTGTGTGTGAGAGCGTTTCAGTAGTGTGTGTGAGAGCGTTTCAGTTGTGTGTGTGAGAGCGTTTCAGTAGTGTGTGTGAGAGCGTTTCAGTTGTGTGTGTGAGAGCTAAAATTTCAGTTGTGTGTGTGAGAGCGTTTCAGTAGTGTGTGTGAGAGCGTTTCAGTTGTGTGTGTGAGAGCGTTTCAGTAGTGTGTGTGAGAGCGTTTCAGTAGTGTGTGTGAGAGCTAAAATTTCAGTAGTGTGTGTGAGAGCGTTTCAGTAGTGTGTGTGAGAGCGTTTCAGTAGTGTGTGTGAGAGCTAAAATTTCAGTAGTGTGTGTGAGAGCGTTTCAGTAGTGTGTGTGAGAGCGTTTCAGTAGTGTGTGTGAGAGCGTTTCAGTAGTGTGTGTGAGAGCGTTTCAGTTGTGTGTGTGAGAGCTAAAATTTCAGTAGTGTGTGTGAGAGCGTTTCAGTAGTGTGTGTGAGAGCGTTTCAGTAGTGTGTGTGAGAGCGTTTCAGTAGTGTGTGTGAGAGCTAAAATTTCAGTAGTGTGTGTGAGAGCGTTTCAGTAGTGTGTGTGAGAGCGTTTCAGTTGTGTGTGTGAGAGCGTTTCAGTAGTGTGTGTGAGAGCGTTTCAGTTGTGTGTGTGAGAGCGTTTCAGTAGTGTGTGTGAGAGCGTTTCAGTAGTGTGTGTGAGAGCGTTTCAGTAGTGTGTGTGAGAGCGTTTCAGTTGTGTGTGTGAGAGCGTTTCAGTAGTGTGTGTGAGAGCGTTTCAGTTGTGTGTGTGAGAGCTAAAATTTCAGTTGTGTGTGTGAGAGCGTTTCAGTAGTGTGTGTGAGAGCGTTTCAGTTGTGTGTGTGAGAGCGTTTCAGTAGTGTGTGTGAGAGCGTTTCAGTAGTGTGTGTGAGAGCGTTTCAGTAGTGTGTGTGAGAGCGTTTCAGTAGTGTGTGTGAGAGCGTTTCAGTAGTGTGTGTGAGAGCTAAAATTTCAGTAGTGTGTGTGAGAGCGTTTCAGTAGTGTGTGTGAGAGCGTTTCAGTTGTGTGTGTGAGAGCGTTTCAGTAGTGTGTGTGAGAGAGCGTTTCAGTAGTGTGTGTGAGAGCTAAAATTTCAGTAGTGTGTGTGAGAGCTAAAATTTCAGTAGTGTGTGTGAGTGCGTTTCAGTAGTGTGTGTGAGAGCGTTTCAGTAGTGTGTGTGAGAGCGTTTCAGTAGTGTGTGTGAGAGCGTTTCAGTAGTGTGTGTGAGAGCTAAAATTTCAGTAGTGTGTGTGAGAGCGTTTCAGTAGTGTGTGTGAGAGCGTTTCAGTAGTGTGTGTGAGAGCGTTTCAGTAGTGTGTGAGAGAGCGTTTCAGTAGTGTGTGTGAGAGCTAAAATTTCAGTAGTGTGTGTGAGTGCGTTTCAGTAGTGTGTGTGAGAGCATTTCAGTTGTGTGTGTGAGAGCGTTTCAGTAGTGTGTGTGAGAGCTAAAATTTCAGTAGTGTGTGTGAGAGCGTTTCAGTAGTGTGTGTGAGAGCATTTCAGTTGTGTGTGTGAGAGCGTTTCAGTAGTGTGTGTGAGAGCGTTTCAGTAGTGTGTGTGAGAGCTAAAATTTCAGTAGTGTGTGTGAGTGCGTTTCAGTAGTGTGTGTGAGAGCGTTTCAGTAGTGTGTGTGAGAGCGTTTCAGTAGTGTGTGTGAGAGCTAAAATTTCAGTAGTGTGTGTGAGAGCTAAAATTTCAGTAGTGTGTGTGAGAGCTAAAATTTCAGTAGTGTGTGTGAGAGCGTTTCAGTTGTGTGTGTGAGAGCTAAAATTTCAGTTGTGTGTGTGAGAGCGTTTCAGTAGTGTGTGTGAGAGCGTTTCAGTTGTGTGTGTGAGAGCGTTTCAGTAGTGTGTGTGAGAGCGTTTCAGTAGTGTGTGTGAGAGCTAAAATTTCAGTAGTGTGTGTGAGAGCGTTTCAGTAGTGTGTGTGAGAGCGTTTCAGTAGTGTGTGTGAGAGCGTTTCAGTAGTGTGTGTGAGAGCTAAAATTTCAGTAGTGTGTGTGAGAGCGTTTCAGTAGTGTGTGTGAGAGCGTTTCAGTAGTGTGTGTGAGAGCGTTTCAGTAGTGTGTGTGAGAGCGTTTCAGTTGTGTGTGTGAGAGCTAAAATTTCAGTAGTGTGTGTGAGAGCGTTTCAGTAGTGTGTGTGAGAGCGTTTCAGTAGTGTGTGTGAGAGCGTTTCAGTAGTGTGTGTGAGAGCTAAAATTTCAGTAGTGTGTGTGAGAGCGTTTCAGTAGTGTGTGTGAGAGCGTTTCAGTTGTGTGTGTGAGAGCGTTTCAGTAGTGTGTGTGAGAGCGTTTCAGTTGTGTGTGTGAGAGCGTTTCAGTAGTGTGTGTGAGAGCGTTTCAGTAGTGTGTGTGAGAGCGTTTCAGTTGTGTGTGTGAGAGCGTTTCAGTAGTGTGTGTGAGAGCGTTTCAGTTGTGTGTGTGAGAGCTAAAATTTCAGTTGTGTGTGTGAGAGCGTTTCAGTAGTGTGTGTGAGAGCGTTTCAGTTGTGTGTGTGAGAGCTAAAATTTCAGTTGTGTGTGTGAGAGCGTTTCAGTAGTGTGTGTGAGAGCGTTTCAGTAGTGTGTGTGAGAGCGTTTCAGTAGTGTGTGTGAGAGCGTTTCAGTAGTGTGTGTGAGAGCGTTTCAGTAGTGTGTGTGAGAGCGTTTCAGTAGTGTGTGTGAGAGCTAAAATTTCAGTAGTGTGTGTGAGAGCGTTTCAGTAGTGTGTGTGAGAGCGTTTCAGTTGTGTGTGTGAGAGCGTTTCAGTAGTGTGTGTGAGAGAGCGTTTCAGTAGTGTGTGTGAGAGCTAAAATTTCAGTAGTGTGTGTGAGAGCTAAAATTTCAGTAGTGTGTGTGAGTGCGTTTCAGTAGTGTGTGTGAGAGCGTTTCAGTAGTGTGTGTGAGAGCGTTTCAGTAGTGTGTGTGAGAGCTAAAATTTCAGTAGTGTGTGTGAGAGCGTTTCAGTAGTGTGTGTGAGAGCGTTTCAGTAGTGTGTGTGAGAGCGTTTCAGTAGTGTGTGAGAGAGCGTTTCAGTAGTGTGTGTGAGAGCTAAAATTTCAGTAGTGTGTGTGAGTGCGTTTCAGTAGTGTGTGTGAGAGCATTTCAGTTGTGTGTGTGAGAGCGTTTCAGTAGTGTGTGTGAGAGCTAAAATTTCAGTAGTGTGTGTGAGAGCGTTTCAGTAGTGTGTATGAGAGCATTTCAGTTGTGTGTGTGAGAGCGTTTCAGTAGTGTGTGTGAGAGCGTTTCAGTAGTGTGTGTGAGAGCTAAAATTTCAGTAGTGTGTGTGAGTGCGTTTCAGTAGTGTGTGTGAGAGCGTTTCAGTAGTGTGTGTGAGAGCGTTTCAGTAGTGTGTGTGAGAGCTAAAATTTCAGTAGTGTGTGTGAGAGCTAAAATTTCAGTAGTGTGTGTGAGAGCTAAAATTTCAGTAGTGTGTGTGAGAGCGTTTCAGTAGTGTGTGTGAGAGCGTTTCAGTAGTGTGTGTGAGAGCGTTTCAGTTGTGTGTGTGAGAGCTAAAATTTCAGTTGTGTGTGTGAGAGCGTTTCAGTAGTGTGTGTGAGAGCGTTTCAGTTGTGTGTGTGAGAGCGTTTCAGTAGTGTGTGTGAGAGCGTTTCAGTAGTGTGTGTGAGAGCGTTTCAGTAGTGTGTGTGAGAGCGTTTCAGTAGTGTGTGTGAGAGCATTTCAGTTGTGTGTGTGAGAGCGTTTCAGTAGTGTGTGTGAGAGCGTTTCAGTTGTGTGTGTGAGAGCTAAAATTTCAGTTGTGTGTGTGAGAGCGTTTCAGTAGTGTGTGTGAGAGCGTTTCAGTTGTGTGTGTGAGAGCGTTTCAGTAGTGTGTGTGAGAGCGTTTCAGTAGTGTGTGTGAGAGCGTTTCAGTAGTGTGTGTGAGAGCTAAAATTTCAGTAGTGTGTGTGAGAGCGTTTCAGTAGTGTGTGTGAGAGCGTTTCAGTTGTGTGTGTGAGAGCGTTTCAGTAGTGTGTGTGAGAGAGCGTTTCAGTAGTGTGTGTGAGAGCTAAAATTTCAGTAGTGTGTGTGAGAGCTAAAATTTCAGTAGTGTGTGTGAGTGCGTTTCAGTAGTGTGTGTGAGAGCGTTTCAGTAGTGTGTGTGAGAGCGTTTCAGTAGTGTGTGTGAGAGCGTTTCAGTAGTGTGTGTGAGAGCTAAAATTTCAGTTGTGTGTGTGAGAGCGTTTCAGTAGTGTGTGTGAGAGCGTTTCAGTAGTGTGTGTGAGAGCTAAAATTTCAGTAGTGTGTGTGAGAGCGTTTCAGTAGTGTGTGTGAGAGCGTTTCAGTTGTGTGTGTGAGAGCGTTTCAGTAGTGTGTGTGAGAGCGTTTCAGTAGTGTGTGTGAGAGAGCGTTTCAGTAGTGTGTGTGAGAGCTAAAATTTCAGTAGTGTGTGTGAGTGCGTTTCAGTAGTGTGTGTGAGAGCATTTCAGTTGTGTGTGTGAGAGCGTTTCAGTAGTGTGTGTGAGAGCTAAAATTTCAGTAGTGTGTGTGAGAGCGTTTCAGTAGTGTGTGTGAGAGCTAAAATTTCAGTTGTGTGTGTGAGAGCGTTTCAGTAGTGTGTGTGAGAGCGTTTCAGTAGTGTGTGTGAGAGCTAAAATTTCAGTAGTGTGTGTGAGAGCGTTTCAGTAGTGTGTGTGAGAGCGTTTCAGTTGTGTGTGTGAGAGCGTTTCAGTAGTGTGTGTGAGAGCGTTTCAGTAGTGTGTGTGAGAGAGCGTTTCAGTAGTGTGTGTGAGAGCTAAAATTTCAGTAGTGTGTGTGAGTGCGTTTCAGTAGTGTGTGTGAGAGCATTTCAGTTGTGTGTGTGAGAGCGTTTCAGTAGTGTGTGTGAGAGCTAAAATTTCAGTAGTGTGTGTGAGAGCGTTTCAGTAGTGTGTGTGAGAGCATTTCAGTTGTGTGTGTGAGAGCGTTTCAGTAGTGTGTGTGAGAGCGTTTCAGTAGTGTGTGTGAGAGCTAAAATTTCAGTAGTGTGTGTGAGAGCTAAAATTTCAGTAGTGTGTGTGAGAGCTAAAATTTCAGTAGTGTGTGTGAGAGCGTTTCAGTAGTGTGTGTGAGAGCTAAAATTTCAGTAGTGTGTGTGAGAGCTAAAATTTCAGTAGTGTGTGTGAGAGCGTTTCAGTAGTGTGTGTGAGAGCGTTTCAGTAGTGTGTGTGAGAGCGTTTCAGTAGTGTGTGTGAGAGCGTTTCAGTAGTGTGTGTGAGAGCGTTTCAGTAGTGTGTGTGAGAGCATTTCAGTTGTGTGTGTGAGAGCGTTTCAGTAGTGTGTGTGAGAGCGTTTCAGTAATAATGTCCCTTACGGCACCTCATATCTGGAGCTTTGCAATGGTACCACACTTTAATCCTGTGAGCACTCCACAGTGACCCTCAGACTGACACCTGAATTAAGATGAATCCAATTCGATTAGAGTCTATTTATGTAAATAATCCAGTCAGATCACAACAACAGTCGCCTCAAGGTGCTTTATATTGTATGGTAGACCCTACAATAATACAAAGATAACAGAGAAATCTCAGATGACCCCCTATGAACAAGCACTTTGGCGACAGTGGGAAGGAAAAACTCCCTTTTAACAGGAAGAAACCTCCAGCAGAACCAGGCTCAGGGAGGGGCGGGGCCATCTGCTGCGATTGGTTGGGGGTGAGGGGAGGAAGACAGGATTAAGACATGCTGTGGAAGAGAGACAGACGTGAATAATAACAAAGGATTAAATCCAAAGTGTGTGTGAGAGCGTTTCAGTAGTGTGTGTGAGAGCTAAAATTTCAGTAGTGTGTGTGAGAGCTAAAATTTCAGTAGTGTGTGTGAGAGCTAAAATTTCAGTAGTGTGTGTGAGAGCGTTTCAGTTGTGTGTGTGAGAGCTAAAATTTCAGTTGTGTGTGTGAGAGCGTTTCAGTAGTGTGTGTGAGAGCGTTTCAGTTGTGTGTGTGAGAGCGTTTCAGTAGTGTGTGTGAGAGCGTTTCAGTAGTGTGTGTGAGAGCTAAAATTTCAGTAGTGTGTGTGAGAGCGTTTCAGTAGTGTGTGTGAGAGCGTTTCAGTAGTGTGTGTGAGAGCGTTTCAGTAGTGTGTGTGAGAGCTAAAATTTCAGTAGTGTGTGTGAGAGCGTTTCAGTAGTGTGTGTGAGAGCGTTTCAGTAGTGTGTGTGAGAGCGTTTCAGTAGTGTGTGTGAGAGCGTTTCAGTTGTGTGTGTGAGAGCTAAAATTTCAGTAGTGTGTGTGAGAGCGTTTCAGTAGTGTGTGTGAGAGCGTTTCAGTAGTGTGTGTGAGAGCGTTTCAGTAGTGTGTGTGAGAGCTAAAATTTCAGTAGTGTGTGTGAGAGCGTTTCAGTAGTGTGTGTGAGAGCGTTTCAGTAGTGTGTGTGAGAGCGTTTCAGTAGTGTGTGTGAGAGCTAAAATTTCAGTAGTGTGTGTGAGTGCGTTTCAGTAGTGTGTGTGAGAGCGTTTCAGTAGTGTGTGTGAGAGCGTTTCAGTAGTGTGTGTGAGAGCTAAAATTTCAGTAGTGTGTGTGAGAGCTAAAATTTCAGTAGTGTGTGTGAGAGCTAAAATTTCAGTAGTGTGTGTGAGAGCGTTTCAGTAGTGTGTGTGAGAGCGTTTCAGTAGTGTGTGTGAGAGCGTTTCAGTTGTGTGTGTGAGAGCTAAAATTTCAGTTGTGTGTGTGAGAGCGTTTCAGTAGTGTGTGTGAGAGCGTTTCAGTTGTGTGTGTGAGAGCGTTTCAGTAGTGTGTGTGAGAGCGTTTCAGTAGTGTGTGTGAGAGCGTTTCAGTAGTGTGTGTGAGAGCGTTTCAGTAGTGTGTGTGAGAGCATTTCAGTTGTGTGTGTGAGAGCGTTTCAGTAGTGTGTGTGAGAGCGTTTCAGTTGTGTGTGTGAGAGCTAAAATTTCAGTTGTGTGTGTGAGAGCGTTTCAGTAGTGTGTGTGAGAGCGTTTCAGTTGTGTGTGTGAGAGCGTTTCAGTAGTGTGTGTGAGAGCGTTTCAGTAGTGTGTGTGAGAGCGTTTCAGTAGTGTGTGTGAGAGCTAAAATTTCAGTAGTGTGTGTGAGAGCGTTTCAGTAGTGTGTGTGAGAGCGTTTCAGTTGTGTGTGTGAGAGCGTTTCAGTAGTGTGTGTGAGAGAGCGTTTCAGTAGTGTGTGTGAGAGCTAAAATTTCAGTAGTGTGTGTGAGAGCTAAAATTTCAGTAGTGTGTGTGAGTGCGTTTCAGTAGTGTGTGTGAGAGCGTTTCAGTAGTGTGTGTGAGAGCGTTTCAGTAGTGTGTGTGAGAGCGTTTCAGTAGTGTGTGTGAGAGCTAAAATTTCAGTTGTGTGTGTGAGAGCGTTTCAGTAGTGTGTGTGAGAGCGTTTCAGTAGTGTGTGTGAGAGCTAAAATTTCAGTAGTGTGTGTGAGAGCGTTTCAGTAGTGTGTGTGAGAGCGTTTCAGTTGTGTGTGTGAGAGCGTTTCAGTAGTGTGTGTGAGAGCGTTTCAGTAGTGTGTGTGAGAGAGCGTTTCAGTAGTGTGTGTGAGAGCTAAAATTTCAGTAGTGTGTGTGAGTGCGTTTCAGTAGTGTGTGTGAGAGCATTTCAGTTGTGTGTGTGAGAGCGTTTCAGTAGTGTGTGTGAGAGCTAAAATTTCAGTAGTGTGTGTGAGAGCGTTTCAGTAGTGTGTGTGAGAGCTAAAATTTCAGTTGTGTGTGTGAGAGCGTTTCAGTAGTGTGTGTGAGAGCGTTTCAGTAGTGTGTGTGAGAGCTAAAATTTCAGTAGTGTGTGTGAGAGCGTTTCAGTAGTGTGTGTGAGAGCGTTTCAGTTGTGTGTGTGAGAGCGTTTCAGTAGTGTGTGTGAGAGCGTTTCAGTAGTGTGTGTGAGAGAGCGTTTCAGTAGTGTGTGTGAGAGCTAAAATTTCAGTAGTGTGTGTGAGTGCGTTTCAGTAGTGTGTGTGAGAGCATTTCAGTTGTGTGTGTGAGAGCGTTTCAGTAGTGTGTGTGAGAGCTAAAATTTCAGTAGTGTGTGTGAGAGCGTTTCAGTAGTGTGTGTGAGAGCATTTCAGTTGTGTGTGTGAGAGCGTTTCAGTAGTGTGTGTGAGAGCGTTTCAGTAGTGTGTGTGAGAGCTAAAATTTCAGTAGTGTGTGTGAGAGCTAAAATTTCAGTAGTGTGTGTGAGAGCTAAAATTTCAGTAGTGTGTGTGAGAGCGTTTCAGTAGTGTGTGTGAGAGCTAAAATTTCAGTAGTGTGTGTGAGAGCTAAAATTTCAGTAGTGTGTGTGAGAGCGTTTCAGTAGTGTGTGTGAGAGCGTTTCAGTAGTGTGTGTGAGAGCGTTTCAGTAGTGTGTGTGAGAGCGTTTCAGTAGTGTGTGTGAGAGCGTTTCAGTAGTGTGTGTGAGAGCATTTCAGTTGTGTGTGTGAGAGCGTTTCAGTAGTGTGTGTGAGAGCGTTTCAGTAATAATGTCCCTTACGGCACCTCATATCTGGAGCTTTGCAATGGTACCACACTTTAATCCTGTGAGCACTCCACAGTGACCCTCAGACTGACACCTGAATTAAGATGAATCCAATTCGATTAGAGTCTATTTATGTAAATAATCCAGTCAGATCACAACAACAGTCGCCTCAAGGTGCTTTATATTGTATGGTAGACCCTACAATAATACAAAGATAACAGAGAAATCTCAGATGACCCCCTATGAACAAGCACTTTGGCGACAGTGGGAAGGAAAAACTCCCTTTTAACAGGAAGAAACCTCCAGCAGAACCAGGCTCAGGGAGGGGCGGGGCCATCTGCTGCGATTGGTTGGGGGTGAGGGGAGGAAGACAGGATTAAGACATGCTGTGGAAGAGAGACAGACGTGAATAATAACAAAGGATTAAATCCAAAGTGTCGTGTAAACACATGCTGAGTGAAAAAGAAACACTCAGTGCATCATGGGACATTCCCAGCAGCCTAAGCCCTGTTGCAAATTAAGTGTCAGTGTGTTTGTCCTCAGTGTAGGTTTACATGATTTTGTCTGGACTACGAGAGTACACTGATATAAAACAGTTACAGTTATAATGGGTATTTATTCTCCATCCTACCTCCTCTCTGGCAATGGTCATGTTGTCCTGGACATCTCCAAACACAGTAGGCTGGATGAAGTATCCTCTGTCTGCAGCTATTCCTCCTCCACACATCAGCTTGGCTCCTTCTCTCTTCCCGCTGCTGATGTATCCCAGAATCTTGTTGAATTGCTCCTGATCTATCTGGAGAGTTTATTGGAAGAATACATCGATTGTATGTGACGGCGCAAAGTACTCGACTCTGAGAACAACACAGACTTTATATATGTGTACCTGAGGTCCCTGCTCTGTCTTAAGGTTAAAAGGATCTCCTACAACTCGTTTCTTGGCTCGCTCCACACTGCGCTCCACAAACTCATCGTAGACATCGGCTTGGACATAGGTTCGAGAGCCAGCACAGCAACACTGGCCTTGGTTGAAAAACAGAGCGAAGTGGGACTGCTCCACAGCGTACTCCACTGAATCAGGAAGAAACAGAAAAACTTTCACTGGAGACAATCTTAAAACAGAAGCAGCACTAAGATTCTTAGACTGTCCAGTGGTAACATTATAGCAGTCACTGCCACAAAGCAGAAGACTTAGGACAGAGGACGTACTGTCGGCATCAGACAGGATGATGTTGGGGCTCTTTCCTCCCAGCTCCAAAGTGACTTTCTTCAGGTTGCTGCTGCCTGAAGCCTGCTGGATTAGATGACCCACCTGACCGACAGGAGGAAAGGCAGAGCTATATTCAACACTGCTACTTATGATGTGAGCGTTAAAATTCACCAGGCGTGTGGATTAAAACATACGCTGTCAATTTTGCAGAAAAAAATGACTCAACATTTTTCCCGCTTTCTAATCAAAATGCAAAATTTCTCTTTGCACACTGGCTGCTTGTTCACTCACTCAGAGCCGTGCTTGTCAGGCATTATTTCTTTTGGTTAAGTTGCGTAACACTCACCTATGAATCATTCAAGAATAAAAAAAGACACTTAACATAGTGCTGTCTTTTCTGCTCTTTGTTACTACAGCCTGTCACAAAAACACATCATTTGTTCTAATTTCTTTTACTTGACTCTACAAATCTAACAAAGACCTGCATCCACAGTACAGATCCAGGTCTTTGCACATAAAGCAGGTAATGGATGTGTGGCTGCTCTGAATTAGCGTGGAGTATATGTACGGTGATAACAAAGGGCTATTCTATTCTAGAAGATCACAGAAACATCTAAACAATACTTTAAATAATGACCAAACGAAACTGTTTTGTTTTCCTGTGTATCCAAGTCTAGCTTTGTATTTCTGGCATCCATCAACAAAGCTGTGTTTGAGTGAGGTCCTGCCTATGAGTCCGCATTTTTGGTCGTCATCCTGCCTGCTTCACATCGCCACATGACATCCTGCTGCTATCCTTTGGTTACATATCACCCCTGACTCCGCCCACTCCAGCCTGCCTGCACTCTCTTCTTCCCCCCTCTTATGAACCGTCTGTTGCTTTGGTGGTTGGACTCCAGGTATTTAAACTCGTCTACCCTCAGCACCTCCATGTTTTCCATGTTCACCTTTCCCTCCATGTCCGTCTCATTCCCTCATTGCTTCTACCGACTTTCATTCTTCCTCCAGCACATACTTCACCCTCTGCAGGTCCTCTTCCACCTGTTCCCTGTCTACCTGAACATCAGACTCCTTCCTGAACTCTCCAGGCCATCAAGTCAAGTACCTCCCTTGGTAGGTAACACAGCCAGTCACCAACAGCTCAGTGCCCTCGTTGCATATCCGGTCAGTGATGGATATGGTATGATGCATAGGGTTACACCACTTGCTACTGACAGGCAAATTTAGCCCCACTCACTCTGCTCTGTCTGCTCATTCTGAAGCCACTAAAACTCATCACAGAGTCGGTAATGATGTTTCAGCCATGTCTCTGTCAGGCACAACAGGCTGCTCTCCCAATACAATTTCTGTTAAAGGGATGGTTGGCTCAACAGAGCTCTGACTGTTTGTCAGCCTGGCTACAGAGCTGAAGAGAAACCTGGGGTTGTTCTTATTTTCTTCAATCAGTGATGAATAGTAAGATGTTCTGGCTTTGCGGAGCGCTTTCTTATAAAGCAGCAAACTATTTCTCTAGTGGGTGGATTATATTCTTAAACTTAGTTGCAGCGCTTTCAGAAAGACATCTACTGTGATAAAGTCTACTCTCCACCGCTGTGTAATCAATTATTGTAAATGTGAATGTTATCAGGAAATGATCAGACAGGAGAGGGTTTTCAGGAAACACTGTTAAATGTTCAGTTTCTATGCCATATGTTAAAACAAGATCTAGAGTGTGATTAAAGTGGTGGGTGGGTTCTTTTTCATTTTGAGAGAAGCCAATTGAGTCTAATAACAGATTAAATGCCATGTTGAGGCTGTCATTTTTAGCATCTACATGGATGTTAAAATCACCCACAATAATTATTTTATCTGAGCTCAGAACTAAATCAGATATAAAGTCTGAGAAATCAGACAGAAGCTCTGTGTAAGGCCCAGGTGGACCATAGATCATTTTTGCCATGTTAGGTTATAAAATTAAGGAAATTTAGATTTCCACCCAGAGCATGTAACACAAAGAGAAATGCACTCTGTCCAACCATTCTGCTCACAAAGATCAGAACAAAGTCAGCATTAGCTCGGAGTAGATAAGTAAACCTCAGGTGATTTGATTCTGTTTGATTATTATTTATTTCTGCTTTCCCCTCTTAATAAAACATCTTGCAATTAAAGCCTAAATTGTGCACATTCACCTTTTAACCCTTTGTGAAACATTAGTATGAATAGCTCTAACAGGTTATTCCAGCCTTTTAAAAGTAAGAGCCCGTTTGAGGTGACCTGTTCTAGAGGGAGCTGCTGGAACAGGTGTGGCTGGTAAGGCTACTGCAGAATTAGGCGAGTGCCCTCACCCATCAGCTCCATGTAAACTCTGCATTGCCTGCTGGGTAATAGGATCAGAGCCGATCCAGACGTTCTGTATTTGTGTGCCGGCTCCACCAGATCAACACAGCACAGAATCAGAACCCTTCCCAGAGAAATGATGGATTTTGAATCAGAGTTTTCTGTCAACAGTTTAAATAGTTGCACAAACATTGCTGAGGCATTAGCTGCACTTTGTGTAAATAGCTGTATATAAGTTTGTTGCTTATAAATAGGTCTATTCTGATTTTTTAGATCCTTCCATCAAGTGGAAACGACTTGTCCACATTTTTGAGCTATACTTTATTATAAATTCAACATGATATCCCAAAGTTTGTAGATGTCTTAACACCAGTTTCAGTAATGTATTCCAGACTGCATACTTGGGATTTCAACAGTAATAAAAATAATAGTAATGATGCAAATGATGCTGAAGCAAAAATTCCTCATTTTAACATTGTCATAAAGTTCAGCGAAACACAAAGAAGAGCAGTACTTTTATAACAATGTTCTGTAAATACTTTGTGTCAGTGATTCCTCCACAGAAGAACATGTACTGTGTTAAAATCACAGCCAGGCATAAGAGAAAGTTTGAGTTTGTCATTTGTCTCATTTATCAGTGTTTATTTTACACTGTGACAGGACTCCACACTTGATAGTCAGGACTCATTGTGATTATTATTAGTGTTTGACATTTGTCAGAGTGTGGAAGGAGAGTTAAAAACAAATCCACAAATTATTAGTAAAACTACCGTTACGACATCTACATAATGTAATTTACTAATCATATTATTTTTTTCAGTAATGATAGCTTTATTAGAACAATCATATCCAGCGATCAATGTTTTTTGTTTTTTTTTGTTTTTGTTTTTTAAGAAAGATGAAGGAAAAGAAAAACAGAAGGGGAGAGGGACAGTGAGAAAGGAAAAAAAATCTCCTGGATCACCTGTTGAGAGAAGAAGAGAAAACAAGCAAAAAAAACAGAGCAACATACTAAACACAACACCATCACGTTAATCTAGCTAAGTGTAAACAGCAGTAAATACTAAATATTCAATGTTGTTGTGTGTTGTTCTAAAGTGCATTTAAAACCCGGGAGAGCATGGTGCTGCTGCCAGAGAGCAGCAGGTGTCAGCACGGCCCCTCCCGAGAACCCTCAATGTCTACATGGGTTTAAAATTGAGAGGTGGGCACCGGCGCCAGAGGTAGGTTTGAGTACACAGACCGTCCGCTGGACACCGTTAACGTGCCCACCCTCAAGGCCCTATATATATGTGTGTGTTATGAGAGTGTGAGTAATGTGGATGTCTAAGTTGTGAGATAAAATTGAGGCACAGGTGGCCAGAAGGGGACAGGGGGGGGGATGTCTCCCCTGCACCCTCGTGACACACCCGCACCCCAAGGCCGTGTGGGTGAGTGTGGTGGAGCGGGAAGAGGGAGGCAGCCGGGGATGGGGAGGAAAAGAAGGGAGGGGAGGATGCCCCTCCCTAGGGCCAGCTCCCCCGCTGACCCCAGTAGGCACCCCCGTCCTCTGGTACCCACCAAGGCAAGGGAGCCCAGGTCCATCCAGACCGGGGCCTACGGTAGCACTGCCAAGCCCCACAGGACCCGGGGCAGCCCACCCCACCGCAGAGGAAACTGTACCCACCCCAACATTCAATCGTCTCCCAGACTACACAAGACAACAGACACCCAGGTTAAGTTTATTCTCCACCTCTCCTATGTCTCTCCCCCACCTGCAGAGTGGACTCCTGCAAGGATGGAACAACCTCCCCGCCAGTTGAAGAGCCCCCCAGTTAGGCCGATGCACAAGAGGCCCCCTGCGCCAGGGCTGATCATATTATTAATGTATTTATTTATTTATTCATCAGCAGTCTTAAGAAAGCCGGGAGAGGCTTCAGGCGACTACGACGGGTTATTTTACGACATAAATTTTGCCTGGTTTCTACATTCAGGGTCATATAATGATGATGTTTAACCACATTTCTGACTAAAACTAGACGAGCAATAGAAATGTATCTACGAGCAGTGTGTGAATATAAGGTATGACAACATTAAGCCCAAGCAGGCCCAGTTTTTAATAAGAAGACTGGTAACACAACCGCAGCAGTGATGAAGTCTGTCTGTACGCACGGCAAAGAGCAAAGAGCTGTTACAGAGACACTGACCTCAGGGAGAGACGAAGAACATGTTTTTCCCAGTAAAACCTTTACTGTTTGGGGGTGCACCAGGCCACAGGTCAAGGCTTTTGTAAGATATACAAATAAAAGTTTTTTTGCAGACCAATAAAAATGTACACAGTAAAACTGCGAGGCGCTGACAGATGTGACAGATGCTCATTTAAACCATTAAACATTGTAATGTCTGAGTTTTTATTATTGCTCATTAAAAAAGATTCTTTATCAATAATTGCTGCTCTAATCTCAATCCCATGTTGCCTCGTTCTCGAGTTCTCTCATTCACAGATGTGGGTGTCCACACCACGTGCCCGCTCGCAGTCCCCCACAGCCTTTTACAGCTGTAGTCTGTGGTTTGCACGGTCCCTCACTAAGACCAGTTTACATGGGCTGGTTCTCCCTACCTGTCATCAAATGGAGTTTTTGCACCTGTAACTGACTACTGCAGTGTTTTTGCAGGTACAGTGGGGCAAAAAAGTATTTAGTCAGCCACCGATTGTGCAAGTTCCCCCACCTAAAATGATGACAGAGGTCAGTAATTTGCACCAGAGGTACACTTCAACTGTGAGAGACAGAATGTGAAAAAAAATCCATGAATCCACATGGTAGGATTTGTAAAGAATTTATTCGTAAATCAGGGTGGAAAATAAGTATTTGGTCACCTCAAACAAGGAAAATCTCTGGCTCTCACAGACCTGTAACGTCTTCTGTAAGAAGCTTTTCTGTCCCCCACTCGTTACCTGTATGAATGGCACCTGTTTGAACTCATCATCTGTATAAAAGACACCTGTCCACAGCCTCAAACAGTCAGACTCCAAACTCCGCCATGGCCAAGACCAAAGAGCTTTCGAAGGACACCAGGAAAAGTATTGTAGACCTGCACCAGACTGGGAAGAGTGAATCTACAATAGGCAAGCAGCTTGGTGTGAAAAAATCAACTGTGGGAGCAATCATCAGAAAATGGAAGACATACAAGACCACTGATAATCTCCCTCGATCTGGGGCTCCACGCAAGATCTCATCCCGTGGGGTCAAAATGATCATGAGAACGGTGAGCAAAGATCCCAGAACCACACGGGGGGACCTGGTGAATGACCTGCAGAGAGCTGGGACCAAAGTAACAAAGGTCACCATCAGTAACACACTACAACGGCAGGGAATCAAATCCCGCAGTGCCAGACGTGTTCCGCTGCTGAAGCCAGTGCATGTCCAGGCCCGTCTGAAGTTTGCCAGAGAGCACATGGATGATACAGCAGAGGATTGGGAGAATGTCATGTGGTCAGATGAAACCAAAGTAGAACTTTTTGGTATAAACTCAACTCGTCGTGTTTGGAGGAAGAAGAATACTGAGTTGCATCCCAAGAACACCATACCTACTGTGAAGCATGGGGGTGGAAACATCATGCTATGGGGCTGTTTTTCTGCCAAGGGGACAGGACGACTGATCCGTGTTAAGGACAGAATGAATGGGGCCATGTATCGTGAGATTTTGAGCCAAAACCTCCTTCCATCAGTGAGAACTTTGAAGATGAAATGAGGCTGGGTCTTCCAACATGACAATGATCCAAAACACACCGCCCGGGCAACAAAGGAGTGGCTCCGTAAGAAGCATTTGAAAGTCCTGGAGTGGCCTAGCCAGTCTCCAGACCTCAACCCCATAGAAAATCTGTGGCGGGAGTTGAAAGTCCGTGTTGCTCGGCGACAGCCCCAAAACATCACTGCTCTCGAGAAGATCTGCATGGAGGAATGGGCCAAAATACCAGCTACTGTGTGTGCAAACCTGGTAAAGACCTATAGTAAACGTTTGACCTCTGTTATTGCCAACAAAGGTTATGTTACAAAGTATTGAGTTGTATTTTTGTTATTGACCAAATACTTATTTTCCACCCTGATTTACGAATAAATTCTTTACAAATCCTACCATGTGGATTCATGGATTTTTTTTTCACATTCTGTCTCTCACAGTTGAAGTGTACCTCTGGTGCAAATTACTGACCTCTGTCATCATGTTAGGTGGGGGAACTTGCACAATCGGTGGCTGACTAAATACTTTTTTGCCCCACTGTATCTGCGGCTGCATTTGGAGTCTCCCGTTCAGGGGACAAACTTCTGAGGCTGGATGCTGTCCGATCGAGTAATGCTGCCTGTGATCACTGCTGCTACGACTGCTAAATATTTGGAAAACAAGTTTAAATTCCGAGCATTACCAATCGTTGTACACACAATGGCAAAGCTTCGGTTTCCTTTGACCTTATTTTCATCATTGTATATCACCTGAAATGTTTAGAACAGAGCTCCACATATTTCTGGCATTTACACACACATGTTCACTATTGTTATGCAGTCTGAATGCTCTCTGCCTGGCCTGTCCATTTGCAGTCCATCTAAAATGCACCTCTCTGACAGGACCCAGCAAATCTTTCATTTTTAGCGTTTGTAAGAACAATGGCATAATTGTTTCACAAACTAAAAGTGAAGCTTGCACTCTAGAAGCCTTATGTCTTCTAATTATGTATATCAGTGTTTATAGACAGGTTCAGCCTTGTGATTCTGTGGTGGACTCATTTAAACCTCTCCTTTTTATGTTGCTGCAGAAACAAACTGAAGTAAAAGCCGGCCTACAGCACATTGTTGGGCCGTGGTCACTTTCTGCTCCATATCATGTTTGGCTTCAATCACATAGCCCGACAGCTGGTGCAGAATAAGAGGGTTTGGATATTTTGACTTGTTTTTAGTTTTCCAGCCCCTCGTGCCAATAATTCCCTCCGTCCATCTGCGGGTCGCGGGGCAGCAGCCTAAGGAGAGAAACCCAGACCCCTCTCTCCCCAGCTCCAGCTTATCCAGGGGATCACCAAGGCGTTCCCAGGCCAGCTGAGAGATGTAATCCTGGGTCTGCCCCGAGGCCTCCTCCTGGTGGGACATGCCCAGAACACCTCACCCAGGAGGCGCCCAGGAGGCATCTTTATCAGATGCCTGAACCACCTCAGCTGGCTCCTTTCGATGTGGAGGAGCAGCGACTCGACTCTGAGCCCCTCCCGGATTGGCTGAACTCCTCACCCTATCTCTGAGGGAGAGGCCGGCCACCCTTTGGAGGAAGCTCATTTCTGCCACTCGTTCTTTCGGCCATGCCAGTAATTATTTATGAGTTTTAGCAAACATACAGCATGTTACTGTCCAACCAACAACTCGTGGCACAAAAGGCAATAACTGTCGTACCTCTGTGGATCCAGTAAAAGCCACCTTGTCGACATCCATGTGCCTTGCAATGGCAGCACCAGCTGTTGGTCCCATGCCAGACAGGATATTCACAACACCTTCAGGAAAACCCACCTGGAACAGAACCAAAGCTTAGGAAAACCTGGCTTTTTGTGTATAGGGTCACATCAAAAATACATTACTCTCTCTTTCAATAAAATTTAACACATCAGGACATTTTTTAAATCATGTCGTCCTTACCAGGTCCTATACGATTTAAATACAACTCAGATGAATAACAATACACAATGTGTTAAACCACGTCATTATTGATCTCCCAAAACTGAAACCAAAATGCAGCAGCAGTGTGTAGGACGTCCCCCGGGTTCAGCAGCAAGTCGCAGTGATGGTTTCTCTGTGAATAATCTCTCACATCACCCCCGGAGAATTTTACTCGCTCTTCTTTACAACGATACTTTAGTTCATTGAGCTTTGTGGGCATTTGTTTATGCACAGCTCTTTGAGGGTCCCAGCACAATACTTCAGTTGGGTTAGGGTCTTGGTGTTGAGTAGACCACTGCAGGACCTTAATTCTTTTCCTTTTCAGGCACTCTGTGGTAGATTTCCTGCTGTGCTGGGATCCTTGTCCTGCTGCTTGATCCATTTTGGCTCACTGACAAATGGCCGCACGTTTGTCTGCTGAGGTGGTTAAAATAAGCTCTCCAGTGTCCTGGCCCCTCTGGTAGATCACATTAAACCTAATTCTGTTATGGGATGGCTGTTGGAGAGCATTCCTCCCTATAGTGGTACCAAAGGTTGTATTCCAGCTCCCGAGGAAATCAAATCCTCCCAGACTACAGTGTGTGCCAGCGCTGGAGAGGAGATTCCTCTCTCAGTCTGGGCTGGGTGGGAGTTTGCTCTTTGTCACCAGTTGCTCATGAGTTCATGGATTGAATCCTGTCTCTCAGAGAGGTCGTTTTCCGTAGCCATGGGGCAGCACTCCTCGGCCTCTGCCCCATTCACTGTGGTGTTCCTCAAGGATCTGTGCTCGGCCCAGTTCTTTTTTCCTTGTACATGCAGCCGTTAGGATTAATATTTTAAAAATATAACATTTCCTTCACTGCTACGCCGACGACATACAAATTCATTTCCCTTTGACATCGGATGTTTCTACTTCTCTGCAAGCCCTATTTGACTGTCTAAATGAGAGAGACTAAACTTGGTTATCACGTCTCTCACACTGAACCAGGATAAGACCGAAGTTACAGTTTTGATAGTCACACCCTGCTGGAACAGCTACAGTGGGGCAAAAAAGTATTTAGTCAGCCACCGATTGTGCAAGTTCCCCCACCTAAAATGATGACAGAGGTCAGTAATTTGCACCAGAGGTACACTTCAACTGTGAGAGACAGAATGTGAAAAAAAAATCCATGAATCCACATGGTAGGATTTGTAAAGAATTTATTTGTAAATCAGGGTGGAAAATAAGTATTTGGTCAATAACAAAAATACAACTCAATACTTTGTAACATAACCTTTGTTGGCAATAACAGAGGTCAAACGTTTACTATAGGTCTTTACCAGGTTTGCACACACAGTAGCTGGTATTTTGGCCCATTCCTCCATGCAGATCTTCTCGAGAGCAGTGATGTTTTGGGGCTGTCGCCGAGCAACACGGACTTTCAACTCCCGCCACAGATTTTCTATGGGGTTGAGGTCTGGAGACTGGCTAGGCCACTCCAGGACTTTCAAATGCTTCTTACGGAGCCACTCCTTTGTTGCCCGGGCGGTGTGTTTTGGATCATTGTCATGTTGGAAGACCCAGCCTCGTTTCATCTTCAAAGTTCTCACTGATGGAAGGAGGTTTTGGCTCAAAATCTCACGATACATGGCCCCATTCATTCTGTCCTTAACACGGATCAGTCGTCCTGTCCCCTTGGCAGAAAAACAGCCCCATAGCATGATGTTTCCACCCCCATGCTTCACAGTAGGTATGGTGTTCTTGGGATGCAACTCAGTATTCTTCTTCCTCCAAACACGACGAGTTGAGTTTATAGCAAAAAGTTCTACTTTGGTTTCATCTGACCACATGACATTCTCCCAATCCTCTGCTGTATCATCCATGTGCTCTCTGGCAAACTTCAGACGGGCCTGGACATGCACTGGCTTCAGCAGCGGAACACGTCTGGCACTGCGGGATTTGATTCCCTGCCGTTGTAGTGTGTTACTGATGGTGACCTTTGTTACTTTGATCCCAGCTCTCTGCAGGTCATTCACCAGGTCCCCCCGTGTGGTTCTGGGATCTTTGCTCACCGTTCTCATGATCATTTTGACCCCACGGGATGAGATCTTGCGTGGAGCCCCAGATCGAGGGAGATTATCAGTGGTCTTGTATGTCTTCCATTTTCTGATGATTGCTCCCACAGTTGATTTTTTCACACCAAGCTGCTTGCCTATTGTAGATTCACTCTTCCCAGTCTGGTGCAGGTCTACAATACTTTTCCTGGTGTCCTTCGAAAGCTCTTTGGTCTTGGCCATGGCGGAGTTTGGAGTCTGACTGTTTGAGGCTGTGGACAGGTGTCTTTTATACAGATGATGAGTTCAAACAGGTGCCATTCATACAGGTAACGAGTGGGGGACAGAAAAGCTTCTTACAGAAGACGTTACAGGTCTGTGAGAGCCAGAGATTTCCCTTGTTTGAGGTGACCAAATACTTATTTTCCACCCTGATTTACGAATAAATTCTTTACAAATCCTACCATGTGGATTCATGGATTTATTTTTTCACATTCTGTCTCTCACAGTTGAAGTGTACCTCTGGTGCACATTACTGACCTCTGTCATCATTTTAAGTGGGGGAACTTGCACAATCGGTGGCTGACTAAATACTTTTTTGCCCCACTGTACCTGATGCCTTAGGGCCCCTTGCTAGCCATCTCTCGCTCACTGTTAGAAACCTTGGTGTTTTCCTGCTCTTTCAAACTCGAGAAATCGACCTCCTCTGTGGTAAAAACTGTTTCAACCAGCTGCGTCAGATATCTAAAGCAAAGCCATACCTCCCTTTGAAGGACCTCGAAAAGCTTATTCACACTACTGTAATTCCCTCTACTCGGGCCTCCCACCTTCCTCTGTTCACCGGCTCCAGTTAGCTTGAAACGCAGCTGCGTGTCTCTTAACTGGTACTAGAAATTTCCCCACATCACACCAGTTTTAGCCAACCTACATTGGCTCCCTGTTGATTATCGTATCAATTTCAAAAATTCTCTTGCATACCTTTAAAATTTTAAACAATTTGGCTCCCAGCTATCTATGCAAACTCATTTGTATATCCCTAATAAGGCACTTGATCTTCCAATCAAATGCTCCTGACGCAACCAAGGTCCCGTCTGAAGTCCAGACTCTGGAGTAACCTCCCTCCTTATATTCGTTCCTCCGAGTCCATCCAGTCTGGCTTTTGATTCAAACTAATATGTTATTTCGTGGCTAGTTATGTTTTTTTTACCCGTATTGTTCATATTGTTTCCTGCCTCCTTTTAACCGTTTCTTTTTTATTCTGTCTTATGCTATTGCTCTGACCGACTGTGAAGCACTTTGGGCAACTTTGTTGTTTATTATGTGCTATAGAAATAAATTTTGATTTGATTTGAATTTCAAGGCAGCAGCCAGGGATCAGAGGGCTTCAGGTTCAGCGAGCTCAGGATCGTATCTCTGCTTTTTGCTTATGATGTGCTTCCTTTGGTTTCATCGAGCTACAGCAGACAGCTTGCAGTGGGGCTGTTTGCAGCGCTGCATCTCTGTGCTGGCTTTGGAGCACCTGGTGTCCCCCAGAGGAGGCTGACGAGGTCTATGCTGCAGTGTCCCGGGCCCAGACCAGGTTAAGATGCACAAAAATATTTATGGATATTTTGGGGACTTCTTTTGATTTTACAACACATTTCTCTACATTATGTAACAAGATTTCACAATTTAAGTTCATAACAAAGAAAAAGATTGAAATACTGATGTCGACGTTCCTCTGCACTACATTTGTGATGACTAATACTTTGCGATTACAAACTGAAACATACCTCTTTGATTAGGCTGGCTACATAAAGCGCAGTGAGTGGCGTCTGCTCTGCGACCTTCATCACCACAGTGTTACCAGTTGCTAAGGCAGGGCCAAGTTTCCACGCCTGCATCAGCAGAGGGAAGTTCCACTGCAGGAGGAGACAATTATAAGTAAAGATAATTTGACACTTCACCTATAAAATATCCACATCCTGCTTGTATTAACACTTCTGTGACAAAGGAAATCATCCATATCGTTTCTACTAGTGATGGGAATTCCAGCTCTTTTTAGAGAACCGTCTCTTTCGGCTCGACTCACTAAAAAGAGCCGGCTCTTTCTCTTTATATTTTATATCTTAAAAACATATACGGTGGCCCCTAAAGAGAAAAAGCACGTACAAACTCCAAAACAAATTCCTAGAGTTAACTGAACTTCCAAAACAGCTACCCTGATCACTTAAATCACACAATTGAAAGCATATGTGTGTTGTTTGTGTATTTATACACAGGCACTCATATATATTCAAATAATAATTTACCTGTTACTACCACACACCAAATCAGGTCGTTGGTACTTGCTGGCTTGTGTAGCCACGAGGTAACAAAAGCTCAACACTGCCCCCTAGCATCCTGAAGCACTTCTGTTGTGTTTTGGAGTTTGTACGTGCTCTCACAATTTTCTGTAACTAATTGCGATTAATCGCAATTACTTGATCAATAGCCGAGTTGCAATGACTTTTTTTTTTCAACCTTTAATTTAACCTTCTAAGACCCAAACTCTTTCGTGGCATGCATTTTAATTTCTCTTTGCTATTTGGGCTGATTGGGAGCTGATGACTGTAAAAACAAAGAATTGCCTGATTTTTTATTAACTGATTTTTGGTTCTGAGAAAAATGAGATCCACATATGAAGATGTAGTTTTAAATTTCAATAGAACAGTGACAGCATAATGTGGATATCAGGCTGTTGTAGAGTAAAATTTAGTATTTTGGTCTAAATAACCCAAAATGTGATGTCCACATTTGAAAACACCATGTCCTAGGAGGCTAAGCTTCTAACTGACATTTATGCAATATAGTGAAGTAAATGCAGAATAAACACAAAGAATGTGTTTTGGAGTTTGTACGTGCTTTGTCTCTAGGGGCCACCGTAAATATACTTTTATTTATTCACTCCACATAAAATGTAATAAATAAATCATATAATACTAAAACCAGCTATTCACATTTCAACTTTTAACTATTTAAATTTTCAGCTTTTTCCTTTTAAACTAATTTAAAGTGAAACAACACAAAACACTGAAGTTGCAGTCCGTTTGGCCTCTCAGGGCCACCGTACAAAACACTGCAAACCACAACACAATAAAATCTAAATTAAAATGTGCAAAAGTTGCACCTTCTCTGTCATATGGGCCTGGGATGATTTTTTGGGAGAGTGTTTTCCTGCTTGGACTTGCATACATAGGATTCACTGCATGAATAAACTTTCTGAATCCTTTATCATCTGCAACTGAAAATAGTTGTGGATGATTACTATACCTTTGTAATGTGACGTTGTTGTCCCTGGCTCTCTCTCTCTCCCTCCCGCTCTGTTCCTGTGCTACTGCGACTGTAACTACCCCCCCCCCCCCCCTCCCCCCGCTCAGCGCAAGCCCCCTTCTCACGTGAGGAGTGAAGCAGAAAAAAGTGTGAGAGAAAGACAAAAAAACAAACCTTGGGAGCCGGCTCGTGTCGTTCACTTCATAGAGTCGGCTCTAAGACCATGAACCAGAGCAGTAACTGTTGTTTCAGTGTTAATATCCAATGATGCTGTATCTGTATAGCTATATCTGGTGTATCGTGGTCTGTGGCTCAGCTGCAGGGGAGGGGTGGTACACTGGGTTCAGGGGGCAGTGCCAGGGGGGGCTGGCAGGCCTCTCCTATTTCAGTAGCATGCTGGGACCTGGGAGAGAGAGGAGCTGGACGGTCTGCGGTCCAGACTGTCAGAACGAGCAAACAGCAGCTACTAGAGCCTGGAAAGGGCAGATTATAAATACATGGATCGCTGTGCGTATATGCAGAGCTCGGCTGAGGATAAAACTACTCTGTGTCTTTCAATCACAGGATAACCAAGTGACATTTACCTCGTTACAATTCGGTAGCAAAAGCTGTTACAAACATACAATCATGTAAAAAAGTCGCACACCCTCTGTCAGCGCTCAGATTGTTCTTATCAGGACGGAGTAAAACAATGACCTGGTCCCTTTTAGGTTTGACCCTCTTCATGTATGTTGGTACACGTCGTTCTGCACAACACGGCAAAAATGTGACCAAGTGTAGAACCTGTTTTATCAGCAATAACTTAAAGTGATACAGAAAATTATGATTTCATCAGTATCTCATATCACTAGACTTTTCTTCAGTCAAGTCTTGAAATTTTTTTAGATGCAACTTTTTAAACGTAAGCCACGTTGCCATGGTAACCTTTCCAAACAGGTGATACTTGCTCCTTCATCTCTTAATCATGCTGTCACTAACTTAGCGTTTCACATGCCCACTGAGGCATTCATTTCATGCCACACTGTATGTACACAGAGGTCACGGGTGACTCTGCAGCCTTCACTCTGCAGGTGTAAAGAGAATATGTGAAGCATCTTTCTACTTCCTTACCGGTATGATCTGTCCACAGACTCCAATGGGTTCATGTCTAGTGTAGCAGAAATAATCTCCATCGATGGGGATGGTCTTTCCCTCCCATTTGTCGGCCCAGCCTGCATAATATCTACACAACAGAAGTGGATTTACACACTGCGGGGTTGGATAAGGAGGCAGCTGAATGCTTCAGCAAGAAATAACAAGGAAATGATTGGACTTTGTAACATCATTTCAGATACACTTTGAAAGGCTCTAAAACTTTGTTGTGTGTTTGTTACCTGAAAACTTTCACTACTGTGGGCAGATCCACTGCATAGGCAACAGCATAGGGCTTCCCATTGTCAAGGGTCTCAAGCTCCTGTGGAAACAACACAACAGTTTCACATGGTATAGAAAACATTGACATAACAAAAGTGCAACATCATGAGGCTCCATGTACTGCAAATGTCGTATAAAGGAACAATGCTGTGTTGGTGCCATCTTTACAGGCTGCAGAGAGACGCTGTAGATGACAGCAATGCTACCCAAGCTCCACAGTCGATCATCAAACCCTGATGAATGTGAACCAAACAGGTCACAGTAAACGATAAAACAGTCCTGTGAAAAAGTCCGATGTCCCACGGGAACACGGGCTTCTTAAGGAAGTATTTCAGAAATGAGAGCGCACAGAAAAGATGACACTTGTGCTTTGTACTTTTTCATAATTGAAGTGAAAAATAAAGAACCTTTGCTCTCGTGGCCAGATGGTTGTAGACAAACTGTTGTCACATTGGCTTGTAGAATATTTTCCCAGTAATCCGATCGTTTATTTCAGTTGGTTTGGACAGGGTTGAGTCACAGGCATTCACAAACTTCACTCTGAACCACAGCTCTTTAAATCCTGTCGTTACGATGCTCGACACTAACACAGCATAGGTGGATGTAACCGACGCCAGTGCGCTACATTCTCAGTGACAGAAAAAGCAGTCGCAACATCTGGAAGACGTCTAAAAGTTATTTCTACCAACTCTTCTCACAAGAACACTGAAAGTTTTATGATTGCAAATAGAGGTAATGCATCAACGAGGATTAAATGTCTGCTCGTGCGGTCGCCGGTTTAGCTCAGCGCGCTGAGCGGGTGGCCACATGCCATACGGCTGAGGGCGGCCAGCCCGCGGCCCCTCCTCGCTCTGCCCCACGCTTTCCTGTCATTTCTTCACTGTGTCTATCAAATAAAGCTGAAAAATGCCAAAAGATATATTTACAAAAGTTTGCTCATGCATGACTATCTCAGAAAGAGCCAAATATTTCCATCAGATACTTTTGCACATGACTGTGGTCACGATGAACAGAGAAGTACAAGAAAAGCTGCTGTCAGAGTTTTAGCCTTTAAGGATCACTCACAGCGAGGTAGGCAGCATCTCTCTCTATAGCATCAGCCAATCTGTTCAGCAGCACGCCACGATGAGAGGCATCCGTCCGTCGCCATGGTGATCCCAACCTGAAGGCATTACTTGCTGCTTTCACTGCCTTCTCCACATCTGCCTGGAAAGACAGCAGTGCAGGATTAGCCGAGCAGTTAGTTAGGAGGTGTTTATAAAGTAATACAGCATCAAACACTGGTTAGGGCCAAGGAAAGCCAAATGAAGGAATTCGTGTGCATTCAAATTGTGGTCAGTAGACAAAGTATAATTCACCAGTCCTCTTTTGATCGATCCGTCAATATTCATATGATACTGTAAATATCCATAACGAAAGAAAAAACATTTACAATCAAATAGAAAAGACAAAATTGAGACTAATACAGATTTATATCGTGCCAAATCACAGCAACAAAAGTCTCAGGACACTTTATGTTGTAAAGTAAAGACACACAGAAACAACAACCATCAAACGACCGCCTTTGAGCAAACACCCGGCAGAACCAGGCTCAGGGAGGGGCAGCCGTGGACGGGAGTGTGGGGAGTAAGGATCAAGACCCACATCAGCTGATTCAGATTGCGTGGCAGAGGACAAAAATAGCGACGCAGTTCAGAGCAGGGATGTGGACATGTGCTTCTGCACACAAGAGGACGAGATAAACAGGTTCCAGGACAGAAACAACCGCACCGTGCTGCTAACACAACTTCAGTTCTTTGCAAGCGTCTGCTAAGACAGCATGCTAACACTAAGCTAGCCAAGAAGCCAGAGTGAATGGCGACCCCAGCACCCTGACCCTCGACCTCAGCAGTAACAGGCAGATGAGCAGTTGGGCTGCAGCCGCCCATTTCTACAGCAGAATCACCGTGGTGATCACTTTCTTGTGCTGGTCTTCATTTTTGCTTTATGCAATCAGTAACGGTTTCATTAAATGAAGGCATGTTGTACAAACCCCATTCATAGAGATATTTAAGAAACATTAATTAACAGTAGCTTCTTTGAAGAAATGGGATCTAATAGACACATTTGGAGGAAGTGATTATTGACGCTATTTAAATATCAATAGTACTGAAAGTAGCTGTGAGTAATGACATGTCTGTGAGATGCTTATGAATATTTTTTTCTCCAACTGTTAAAATTGTATTTGTGAAGAAATCTGTGAAGTTGTTACTAATTAAGATTGAATGAATACTCAGCTGACCACAGCCCGACTCTTACTCTGCCTGGATACAGCGCTGAAGAGAAACCTGGGGTTACTAGTGAGGCGACCGTGGCTCAGGGTTGGGAAGCACATCTGTAACCAGAAGGTCGCCGGTTCGATCCCTGCTCTCTCTGTCCTGGTCGTTGTGTCCTTGGGCAAGACACTTTACCTAACGCCTACTGGTGTTGGCCAGAGGGGCCGGTGGCGCGATATGGCAGCCTCGCTTCTGTCAGTCTGCCCCAGGGCAGCTGTGGCTACAGCTGTAGCTGCCTCCACCAGTGTGTGAATGAATAGTGGCATTGTAAAGCGCTATAAATGCAATCCATTATTATTAGTAAGATGTCCTATATTTACAGAGGGCTTCTTTTTACAACAATAGACTGCTTTCCAGGCTAACTGAGAATCTAAATGAGTGAGATCCCATTTCCTCTCCACCTTACAGGAAAGTTGCTTTAAGGAGTGTGTTTGAGCATTACACCAGGGAGTCAAGTACGTCTGATTTTAGGCTCTCTTTGCTGCGAGGAAGTAACACTGTTAACCAGATAATCAACTTATTTGGAAGTAGATGATCAGACATAAGTTTTCATGTCAAATGTACACATAAATGTAAAGTCATAAGCACTCCCCATGACTCAGCAGCTTGTTTGTTCAGATGCAACTTTGCAAACCTCATCCATGCTGCCACGTTCTTTTTGTTTTATTAGAGAAGAGGGTTTCTGCTGGAAAACCTTCCAGACAAGCCCTTGTTCACTGTCATGAACTTTAATATTTAACATGCTCACTGACATCTGTCGAGTCTGACATGTATTCTTGGGTTTCTTACAATTGGATCTGAGCAGTGGAGCTCTGATAGAGATGTGACCACCTTCAGGGATTTTTATAAAGCTGCTGGGACAAAATATGGACCACAAGCCCCCAAAATTCCTAGTTTCTCTTCATATCTTAATGTTTCCTTCATGAATAGATGATCCACGTCGTACTGGCTGTCATAATGGAGTAATGTTTTATCCACCAGGGTAGCAACTAGGTCACATGACTGAAAACTATGACCACTGTATGATAAAATAAGTTTCCATGGATGGAATGTGTTATTTCATAGGAACAAGAGTAGAATTTTATTTTAAGTCCACCCTGAGTGGCGTCCCAGTCCCCATGCATGTTGAAGAGGCAAATGTGTCAGGGCATCCACGCTGCCACGGACTACAAGGCCCCACCGTGTAAGCGTGTTACCGACACCTCTCTCCCAAATGTACTTAACACATTCCATGCCAGGTTTGAGACCCAAAACAACGAGCCAGCACAGAAAACCATCCCCTCGCCAGACAACCAAGTGCTGTCCCTGACTGCAGCCAGTGTGAGAAGGACTCTCGCTGGGGTCGACCCACACAAAGCTGCTGGACCAGAGGATATACCTGGACGTGTGCTCAGTCTGTGCTGACCAGCTGACTGATGTCCTAGCAGACGTCTTTAACAAGATGTTAGCATTCAGGCCAAAGAGTTCAATCTTTGTTTCATCACAGATTTTTGTTTCTGTTATGTGACTTTTACTGAGGAGCGGCTTCCATGTGGAGTGCTGTAGAAATGGCTCTTTCTAGATGATTCACCTCTCTCCAGTCCAACACTGGCGCTCTGTCAGAGTGACCTTCACCTCACTGACTAAGACCTTTCTATTGTTCAGATTGGCTGGACGGTCAGTGTCCTGTGAACTCCCATCAAGTCACTGTAGAAACATCTGACAGATGCTTGAGTCTCAGGTAAAGGCTGTGAATACTTCTATTATATTTCTGTTTTTCATTTGAAATAGATGTGCAAGTATATTAAGCAGACTTTTTTCACTCAGTGGAACAAGTGAAGCGCTGTGAATACTTCCTGGATTTCTGCATATCTGTAAGCATGTACTGATTTTAATCACAGAAAGTTTAAAAATACAGACAAGTCAGCAGCTACAAGTCACACAGCCTTCTGACACGAAGCCATACTTGAGTCCTAAAAAATCCTCCACACTATTATAATGTATGTTTTTTACATGGATCTGAGCGTTTGCTCTTCATCTGGTTCATCAGCAATCACTGCTGCTCCCAGTTACAGATAACACTGTGGATTTTACAAAGCTCCAATACGAACTAAATATGAACACACATAAACATGTACCTACAGTCAGCATATGGTAAATTCATTATGGTCAGTCCATCTGAGCCTGCCTTTCACCAGCACAGCCAGCACTAAGCAGCTGCTCAGTGTCACAGGTAAAGTGCTGAGAACTGGTGATGGCGCAGCCTGAGCCTGTAAGTCTGAGCTCAGGGTTGATGATCCCTGAAAGACACTGTAAGGTTCATCACTTACAAGGTGTAAAAACAGCTGGGCAAAAACTTGTCTGTACTTTTAGTGTCCACTCACATCTGGTTACACACAGACACTTTGCTACAGTAACAGTCCCACAGGTTATGGGTTAGTGGAAGAACGTAGACTTTAGATTAGTGATGCGCGAATCATGAACGAATCGTTCATTACTCGAGAATCACTTTACTGACTCATGAATCATGATTCACAAGCCCAACTGACTCACTGACTCATCCCTGTTGCTGTTAGCAGCAATGTATCTAGCTTATAATTAAAATTGTGGAGAAAAACACAACATCCAGTATCTTAACAAAAAAATTTCTGCTCTGAACTGGAAGAAAAAACCCTGAGTAGAAGCTCACATCAAGAAAATAGCTCCTCGGTTCACAGTAGCATCGCTCTGCTAACATGCTAACAGCACATTTGAGCTACTCACCCCCTCCCTCCTGTGCTGAATCATAGAGCGAGCGAACGAATCACTCACTCACTCACTCACTCACTCACTCACCCCCTCCCTCCTGGCTCACAGCTTCTTCTTCTTCTTGGTTGGCAACCAATGTTAAGGCGCATTACCGCCCCCTGGCTCACAGCTCAGTGGACATTTAGATGAGAAAATATATATTTAACACATTTAAGGAAAATACTAATAAAATAAAAAATAAAAATATATTAAAATAAAATAAAATAAATGTTTATTAAGCAATTTTGATAGGAAATTGCTTAATTTTAGAAATGTTTTTGCTCTTTTTTGCTCTATAAAATAGTTGTTTTCTTTTAGAATCATTCATCTTAGCAGTAGGATTTACATGAAAAGAGAAACAAATTAAGTTTGAGTGAAAATGTACATTTTTTGCACACTCTGGTCGACTGACTCAGTGAATCAAATGACTGAAAAATCGATTCACTTTGGTGAGTGACTCATTAAAACTCGATTCAGTAAAAAGAATCAAATTTACCATCACTACTTTAGATGGTTAACAACCGACTGCAGGATATCTTTGTGTTTTTACCTTTACAGACTCTTACCTCATCAGCTTCTGCAACCTGACAGATGACTTCACCAGTTGCTGGATTTATCGTAGGAAACGTTTTCCCACTCACTGCATCATGCCACTCATTGTTGATAAAGAGCTGAAACATTAAAAAGGTCAGTACATCATTACGAGTGCAGCGACTGTGATAAAGTAAAACACTCAATACTGTTTCCTGTAATGACTGTAAAACACTGATTTCAAGAAAGCCAATTGAATGTTTTAATGAAATAAAGACAAAGGTCTCGCAGACTTCTGTCAGACATTTTCCTTTTGTATCTTTAAATGTAGCAGGATAAAGAGGAACTTCCACTTCTGTGATTTTTAAAAATGAATTTTGTTTTCATGCTTGACTTTTTATTGTGTTCTTAAAGAGCTTACACAAAGTCACAACTGTCATTTACTGGTGTCTAATAGAAACAATGACACTGCATGTGATATTGTTACCAATTTACCAACTAGCTTCCTAATATTAAGTGTCTCTGGGCAACTGTTGTTGTAATTTGTTGCTCACTAAATAACGAACTGAACTCTTAGCCACAAAGTCCAAACTTTAACACCAGCTAAATGCAGACAGACGTATACTACAGCCCGCTGCTACACTGGCAGGTAAATGTTTATACAAAGGCTGCAACGATTCATCAAGAAACTCATCGAAGCCAATTCTTTGTGTTGATGCTTCGTTTAACGCACAGCTCTGACGCGCTCAGTGGTGACGATGGAAACATAACCATAGTTGGGTTTATGACTGAACGATCTCAGGAAATGATCTAATTACGATTTTTCTGGCAGATATTGTGATTTCAATTCAATTCACGATTTTCTTCAAATTAACCTTCAGCACAAAATTCACAGGGTACAGTAACACTAACAAACGTGACAGAAAATGACGTCATATCATCAAAAAATAATGCCGTTACTCTAATGTAGCATGAAAAGTAAAGGTAAGAAGTGATTTCAAATGTATTTCTTAATAAGAAACATGCATGTAACTCTCTAAAGTTTTTGACCAATGGCAGTTATTACAAATGAGGAACTGAAAGAGCCATTTTTGACTGTCTTAACTTAAAAAATCCTTAATTGTGTGAAGTTAAACAAGCTTGAGAATCAAGTTAATAATTACTAATTAGAAAAACAAAATTCAACAATTCCAACAAAGGAAAAAGCCTCTGCTTTGACCACATATCAGTAACACTCTGCTTGTTCTTTACACTCTCACAGCTGTGGGATGGTCAGCTGGACAGTAGGTGTGGGGGGGTATCGCATATCTGCTGTCCAGCGTGGGGAGGTTTGTATTTAGTGACCGTGTTAACACACACCACGTCCCTGGCTATATGGGCTCAAAATGTGGTCATAAATATTGTGTACTTGTAAATCAGTTTCGTATGTGTAAAAAGATTTGTGCGTGGACTTTGCCAAAAAACCCTGCAAGTTACAAGTACGAAGTTTGACCCTATTTTTCTTCCTTTCATCTGATTGGTCAATGCCATGTCAATCACAAATGTAACAATCCAATCAGAGAACAGATGGCTTTTATGAAACTGCAGGTAACAGGGACCATGCTGATACAAGAAACACGCGTGACCCGTGGATCTTCAGAGAGTCTCCATGAGCACAAGGACAACATTTAAAGAGGAGTTCTTTTGACTTTCTCAGTCTTGGCCATCTCCTCCTCTGCCCGTGAGCTCAGTCACTGCACACCACGCAGCAGAAGGTCTCCGTTACTGCAGAGCGCAGTGCTCTGCAGTAACGGAGACCTTCTCCCTCAGGATCGGAGGGAGCACAGCTCAGCTGAGTGAGTTTTCACAACAAATACCGGAGAAACAAGAATCATCCCATACTGGCCGTTTCTGTCGTGCATAGATTAAATCTTCATGATCTTGTTGTGAAATCCCACGAGCTCAGCGTGGCGCAGCGCTCAGAGTTATATAAGCTCCAAGTGAAAGCTGAGCGTGACCTGTTGCTGCTTCACTGTTAGCTCTGTGAGCAGCTCGTCCCTCCTATCATAGCTCTGCATGCAGAGTGCTGGAAGCACAGCACCGCGCAGTTTATACACTTTATAGCGCTTTAATAGCGCTCCTGTCACGCTGCGCGCACTTGTTGATTACGCAGTTGGCTAACATCCAACATCTCGTCAGCGCAGTAACAACCGCTGGAGCGACTCTACCTTGTTGTAGTGGACCTCCGGCTGGGTGCTGGGTGCTGGGATGGCGGCTGCAGAGTAGTGACAGACCGGCAGTCGTCTTAGTGTTGGAAGGCTCCGAAAAAGCACAGCGCGAAGCATGATTCCTGCTGCTGAACACCGAGACAGCGAGCTGCAAACACGGGAGATGTGGGTGAAGGTCGCGGCGGGGGGGCTGAGCAGCACCATCAGGGCCGCCCACTTTCATGACGCCTTGTCACGTGGAAACGGATTAAGACAGACGAGGGTGGGAAAAGTGAAGGTAAAGCAAAAGTGCCTTCAACCTGCGCTCTACCAAAAGAAGACCGCAAAGAGACTTCCGGTCCTGTAGAAGTCTGTGAAAACTGCTTTTTGTATTGAGCCCTACGAACACTTTCCACACTGATCACGTTGAATCAAAAGCCCAGTCTGTTTGTGGATCTCACTCATGCTGGAGGATCACCCGTGGAACCTTTCATACCCACCAGATCTCTGATGGGCTCACGCCATTACACTGGTCTGTGTACTTTCAAACTTACAGTGACTCCTAACGGACCTTCACTTCAGCGAGGTCAAGGTTACAGCCATTTTTGTAGTTTTCAGCGGGTTTTCAGTCATTGTCAACCAGTGACAAGAAGCCCAATCAAGGTCTTTCTGTACTTTTCACACTACAACAGGGTGTGAAGTGCGCTGATGTTTCATTTAAATACCAGTTTAATGCTAATGATATAACTGTCAGTTTAAACGAATTTATTGTATTGATATCCATATAAGCTGCACAGAATCTTGAGGCTACTACAATATACCTCTGCTGTCTGGACAAAAAGTGCATGCATTTCCAAAGCTTGGCTTTAATCACACCAGTACTCAGTCACACTAGTTTTTGGAAAACCTGACTTTGTTCCTTCTGTTTACTCTGCTGCTGCCACAATGTTAACCTGAGATTCAACCGTATGCAGGACTGAGGTCACAAGAGGGTTTTTTTTTTTATCAAACTTTTATTGTTTTTAGACAAACACAAACATATAATCACTATTATCAAAAATAAAATAAAAGGTAAGCAATCAACAACAGAAAGAAAGACAACTTCAAAGACCAGAGAGAAAAGGAAAAAGCTGCTCTGAAAGGAAGCATGAGAAAAAGAAAGAAGGGGGAGGTAAACAGCCCAGAGCAAAAGATGTGGGAGCACTGTTGTCCCCAGCTCGGGCCCAAAGTTTCACTGCGTCTGTTTTAGCTCCATGGGTTTGAGCTGCAGGCAGTTCAAGATAAGCAAAATCAATAAACGCTGCCCACTGCTGCCAGTGAGCAACTGAAGTTTCCAGTGACAGTCAACTTTTTTTTTACAGCTATCAAGCCCAGCTTAAAAACAAAAGACAAACATCTCTGAGCCTTATTTTGTTTGACTTGATATAAGTCGTTTATAGTAGAACAGACATGTGTAATAAAGTAGACAGTAGATGCTCCAATACATTAGAATTTTCTAATGTTTTTTCCAATGGATGGTTCAGCAGTTATTAGATTCAATTCAGTTCAGTTTTATTTATATATCCCATAATTTCTTCACCTGCTTGCATTTAAATCCAGATCTAGGGTTCGTTCCAATAGATTGAAGAAGGTTCCTCACTGACAGACCTGACCCCAAAACAATGAAATGGTGGCAAAAATAACAGTTCTTCCAATTCTCTAAATATTAAGGAAAGGAACTTAAATGCACAACTGAACTCTGCCAGGTGCTCCTAGCACACCCTCACTATACCAGGTCTGTCCAGTGTCCTCTCTTGCCATCAACCCACTACCCATCGGATCAGTGATCAGTCCCCACCCAAGGCACTCATCCCTATGAGAACCCATCAGATAACATAGACCCTGGGATCACTGGAACACACACACCCTCCCACCACAGAAAGTTGGGGATTTGTGGAGGGTAGTCTAAGCAACTTAGTTATTTTATTATTGTGCTGTATTAAAAAAATCAAAAGTCTAATTTCGACTTAATTTAACTGGAACAGCTTTGAGAGTAAACTAAAAAAATGTAATTATATCTCACACAAGATTTCTGTCTGACCTTTGTTTAAAAACTACAGGTTCATATAATAGGATATTATTTTATAGGAAACATGAGACGAAGAAAGGAGAGGACACCAGATTTCCAAATGCCAAAGGAAAACTGGAGAATGAGAAGCACAGGAAGGAACAGGAGAGAGGAGACAGTCATATCACAATTTATATCACACAGTTTTAAACATTATTCATAGCAGCCAAACGTGATTCAGACAAATGTGAGTGCTGTACCGGACAGGAAACCATAGAGCAAGCTGCACTACACTATGAAGCTGAGAGCAGGGTTAGAAGAACGAAAGCTGACCTAAAGTTATTTAAGACTCGTTTGTTTCGGTTTTTGGAGCGACGTCATTCACACGCCCTACCAGTTGGTGGCGCTAATGCACCGTTTTGTTTGTCAATCGCTAACAAACATCAAGAAGACGAAGAAGGTAAAGCAGAAGAACGTTAGGACGGTGGCTCAGTAGCCCGTGAATGTGTATTTGTTAGTGCATAATCCCATTCCTCTTTAGTTAGTTAGTACTGTTAGCGTGGAAGTGGGTTGGTGGGTTAGTGAGTGGGCTGAGAACAGCAGCAGAAACGGGCTCGTTGCTGGTTTAGCTCGAGCCTAACGAGCTAAACATTACTTGTTAGCTTGTAGCCCAGTCGGTGAACGTAGGCAGCGTACAAACTCCAGCTGAAGGTAAGGCTTACAGCGGCCAGCCGTGTGCAGACGGAGGCGCTTTTCTGAATGCAGCTGTTGTAGCGTTGAGCTCATGTTGGCTGTTTTTCCCACAGCATGGCGCTCAAGTCCGGCGAGGAGCGTCTGAAGGAGATGGAGGCTGAGATGGCGCTGTGAGTACGAAGCATCCTCACTGCACACACCGCAGAGCTGTACCAGCACCTCTCCGATTACGTCGCAGGTTTTTCATGTGACTGTTTGCATGTCGACGCGAGGATGCACGAGTGTGTTCCTCTGGCCTTTCTGTGTTAGCAAGGTGCTTCACTGAGACAGTATTCAGTCAAAACACTTCACTTTAAATGTCACAATAACAACATTAAACTAGTGCTGTGGTGCCCATTTGCCTAACAAGCAACAGATCCCAGTTTGAAGAGACACAGATGCGTGCAGCGTGCAGGTAACCGCTCAGGCAGCTGTGCAGGAAAATCCCAGCTGACATCAGCATCCAGCCACATTCAAACTCGGTGAAATCTCCAGTTTTCCTCATTCCGGTGTTTGCTTTGAACATCAGCAGTCATCTTGATAGTCTCGACAAAACTAAATGTATTGAGTAGATAATTGTATTAAAAAGCAGGTGAACACTTGTACCTAACAAAACGGTACTTGCACTTAGAGCTGCTGCCCTTTCTCTTTACTAGTTTATCTGTGAGCCACAGATTACTCCCTTTGCTCTTCACTGTCACGCAGGATGTTTCCTGACTTCTATTCCAGTTTATTTCCACAGCTTTGTGTAGATGCAGTCAGGGAAACATTATTTGAACCCCAGCTGATTTTGTAAGTTTGCTCACTAACAAAGAAATGATCAGAGTATAATTTTAGTGTCGGTTTATTTGAACAGTGAGAGACAACAATAATCTAAACAATGCATTTCAAAAAAGTTACAAATAAATTAGTATTTTGATGAATAAAATAAATATTTGATCCCCTGTCAATCAGCAAGATTTCTGCCTCCCAGGTGTATTTTATGCAGGTAACGAGCTGACATTAGGAGCCTTCTCGGCTCGTTACCTGCATAAAAGAGAGCCGTCCAGAGACGCAATCAGTCTGTCCAGATTCCAAACTCTGCACCATGGCTAAGACCAAAACGTTTCCAAGGATGTCAGGGTGAAGATTGTGGACACTCAAGGAATAGGAGTAGGCTACAGGACCATCACCGAGCAGCTGCGAGCATAGCATCCTGCTCGCAGGGTCTCTCTGCTCAGGAAAGCCGCCGTACAGGCCTGTTTGAAGTTTGGCACTGAGCGTCTCAATCTCAGAGGACGATTGGGCGAAAGTGTTGTGGTCAGATGAGACCGAAATTGAGTGTTTGGAGGAGGAAAAAATGTCAAAAATGAAATCTAATACAAACATCACTCTGCTTCTCTAGCTTTGAGCAGGAGGTTCTCGGTGGGCCAGTACCAGTATCAGGAAGTCCACCTGTCATGGAGGCAGTACCTGTAGCTCTGGCTGTCCCAACAGTTCCAGTGGTGCGACCCATTATAGGAACCAACACCTACAGACAGGTTTGTGTGTTATAAAAGGATTGGTCTCGATGTGATTAATAACAACAGCACCCTCTCTCGCTCACACACTCCGTGGTCTTTCTCAGGTCCAGCAGACATTAGAAGCCAGAGCTGCAACTTTTGTTGGACCTCCACCACAAGCCTTTGTGGGACCAGGTAAAGACAAATGCTCACATGGCAAGAGTGTCACCATCCAGTAAAACTCTTCCTCACCTGGAAGCACGCTGACAGTTAGATCTGCTGCTCGTGGTTCGGTCCGGCTGCTTGCGTTTGTGTTTCAAAATATTTGGATGGAAACCAAAGCTGATGAAAGCTGTAGCTGGAATGGATAACGATATCAGCTGTTTCCTCAAAAAAAGTACTGGAGCACTGTAACCAAAATAATTTCCCCGAGGGATCAATAAAGTATTCTGATTGTTTTTGATGCATGTTGTGGTGCTAAGATTCATTTATGACTGACCAAAGTTTAGAGGCTTAAGCAGTATTTCAGATGCCGCCACGCTGCGCTCACTCCTGCTCTCTCTGTGTCAGTTCCTCCAGTACGACCTCCTCCTCCCATGATGAGACCGGCTTTTGTTCCACATATTCTGCAAAGACCAGGTAATTTTTGAAGACTTGGTGTTTTTGCCTTGTGGGTGTGTCTGAACATTACATGTAGCATATAGTGTATGAAATCTGCCTTATTTGGAGCAAACAACATGCAGACTTGATGGTCCGTGTTTCAGGACAGGGTGTTGATACAGCACAGGCTGATCACTCAAACTCCAGCTGAAGACGGAGTTTAAAGGAATCTGCTGAAAACACTCTAAGACACAAACCAGTCAGATGGGTTTGCAGAGTGTTGCGAAGCATTGAAATGGTTTCATAAACCAGTGTAGATGAAGTTTGTCCCAGCTGAACATGGATTGTGGGTTGGACTCTGTGTTGTCAGGTGGTCCGAGGCTACAGATGATGCGTGGTCCTCCAGTAGCACCTCCTTTGCCACGACCTCCTCCACCTCCACCCATGATGCTCCCTCCTTCCCTGCAGGGCCCAATGCCTCAGGGACCATCTCAGCCCATGGCTGCTCCACCTCAGGTTCACAAACACGAGTCTGTGTGCAGACTGCTTCATGTCTTACTGAGATCATGTAAAATGGACGAGCGCCACCTCGAACCCTCTCGTCCAAATTTGTCTCTTTCAGGTTGGTGATATGGTTTCGATGGTGTCAGGCCCATCTACGCGACAAGTAGCCCCACTTCCTGTCAAACCAACACCGTCAATCATCCAGGCAGCACCAACTGTGTACGTTGCTCCTCCTGCCCATGTTGGACTAAAAAGAAATGAAGTTCACGCTCAGAGACAGGCCCGAATGGTATTTTGATCCGTGCATGACGCACACATTTGTTTTACGCTGGATTCTTTCAGATGTACAGAACTTGTAGTTTCTGAGGCCTTGTGATCTGGGTGTTGCAGGAAGAACTGGCAGCGCGGGTGGCCGAGCAGCAGGCTGCAGTGATGGCTGCAGGTCTGCTCAGCAAGAAGGAGAGCGAGGACAGCGGCACGGTGATTGGACCTAGTATGCCGGAGCCTGAACCCCCCCAAACTGAGGTGGATTTCTGCAAAACACTTTGCTCTTTACTTTGTAACGAGGAGCGAGAGCCCGTAAATATTTAGACTGTGAAGCCATGTAGCAGGCGACGTGCTGGCAGTAACACTGCACGTGCCGCCGTTTCAGGGGTTATATGCATTTTTAAAATACTGGTGAATGGAAAACTTCTACGTTTAGTGCTGTGGGCGTAGAATTATAAATATTATTCTACAGCTAATTGCCTTCAACATCTAACATCGTGACCCAACCAATATGTGGGGACATTTATGAGTTTGCACATTTACAAATGAGATATTTATTTATATGAAATAATGTGTAAATCAGTATCTGTCACAGATTTGGGAATTTCTTTTGTTTAAGTTTACATTTTAGTGTTTTAGGTGCTGTTACAAATGATAAACAATTAACATAGAATGGTAAACAATATAAAACAATGTTTATAAGGTAAGTATTTAAAATCAAAATGCATACAGAGTACATTTCAATGAAAATATTTTGAATATTACAGAAGTAGAAGTCAAATATTTGCTAATTATCAAAGCAAAACAAATGTTCAAAACACCTGGATACAAGCTGTTCTTTAACAGGACCATGCTTTGCTGTTAGCGATAACGCTAGCTACCCACATAGCACAGCATTAGTTTGTTGTTATGGCCCTCTGGAGCTGCCGCTGCATTAACAGTGATGACTGAGTGCTCGTCTCAGACTGGATAGTGTGGAAAAGTAAATGTCTTCTTTTTAATAATTGTATTCAAAAAGGTAAACTTTCATATATTATTAAATGTAAAGTAAAATATTTAACGATTTTTTTTATTTTTGTTGACTGTGGTTCATCAGCAGCATATCAGATTATTAGAATATATCATCTTTAATGCTGCTGACTGTTGTCCAGATGATGCTTGACAACAGCAGTTTCTACCCAAAGTTAAACTGTGTGTGTGTGTGTGTGTGTGTGTCAGCATGTGGAAACTACTACTGAAGACAAAAAAAGGGCAAAATCGGAGAAGGTGAAGAAGTGTATCCGCACAGCTGCAGGGACGACCTGGGAGGACCAGAGTCTGCTGGAATGGGAATCAGGTGCAGCTCCACCAACTTCACTAACAGTAATAACAGAACAGAGACAGCTCAGTGTCATTGTTGGTTTTTTCAGTTGAGTGATGTTCTTCCATCAGTTGAATGCAGCTAAAGTAAATGCATTTAAAAAAAGGTGTGTTTCAGTAGCCATGGTGATTTTAGTTTTTCATGTGTAACATCAGCAGAATTGTCTCCATGTTGCAGATGACTTCCGTATTTTCTGTGGTGATCTTGGTAACGAGGTTAATGATGACATACTGGCCAGAGCCTTCAGCAGATACCCATCTTTCCTCAAAGCTAAGGTCGGGTCATTTGTCTGTTCGTCTTTCTTTTTTCTTCTTCTCCTAACAAAAAGACGATAACTGAGTTAAAAATGAATGACACGCTTTTAAAATAAGATTAAAATGTTATGGATAGATGAGATCAAATTAGAACAATTTGTGTAGAACATGACGAATATGGAAATGATTCAGTCAGAAGTAATCCTGTGTGGGCGGTGACCTCTGACATTTAGTTGTATGTTTCATGAGAAATAAGCAGCAAAGTGCTTGGAAGGAAGAGACGAGCGGAGACGCCTCAGGTGAAGGAAAACGAGAAGCTCTGTAAACTGTGGAGCTACTCTGACCAGTAAAAACACAAACAACTGAGTAAGCTTCAGATTTCATCAACTACATTTAGTCGACTAAAACTACATAAATGTACGTTTCTAAATTATGATTGAAGCTAAATTAGATTTTAGTCAAGACACTCAAATGAAATCATATGCTGTCAAATTCAGTTGGATAGGATATCAATTCCCTGAACATTTAACACATACGCTGTAGGTAAACAATGTCTTCCATCTGGATTTATTAATATCTGGTAACAGATGAAAGCAGAGTTGGAGACTCCTCAGCTTCAAGCTGTAAACGGTTCATGTCGTCCTCCATGAAAGAGCCTTTATGGCAGCTTATATTAAAGGAACGCTGTTCAAGAGGCAGTAAAAACCTTCATGTTTGTTGTTTGTGCCTCAAATGTAACAAAAACCTGAACTCAAGGTTTTCTCAGGGGAAACCACTGATCTGGCAACCAGTGGATTTTCAGGGCAGGTGCACTGGTTTGACCTCTGACTGGGATTCTGCGAGGAGTTTGCAGAACCCCAAAATATTTTACTGTCATCTGCAACAAACTCCTGCTGTTGGTGCAAGGAGTGGCTGCACCTGCTCGCTCGGAGTATGCTGTTTCCTCCCACAGCCCAAAGGCATGTTATTTAATTAGCAAATATTAGGGTGCGTTGGGTATAAAGTACTGTTAAAAATACAACTTCTCTGTGGAAGTGTCTCGTGTCACCAGTTGGTGGGTAACATGAAGTCATTACTAGGGCTGGGCCATATCATACCGTTCACGGTAATACCGGTATAATGTTGGGCAACGATAAGAAAATGAAATATGGCGATAGAATATGGGTAAAACGCGCAGTGCCTTTGTTTTCATACGCACATGGCGGAAAAAGCATGGTGGCGAATGAGGTCGAAAGCGGATCGTTGAATGAATCCATGAACCAGAACTGGTTTGTAAAAATGCTGCAGCTTCACTGGTGTGGAACTGGTTTAGCTTTCGTCCGTCAGATACACAACAAAGCACTATTTTTGGTAGCGCATGCTAGCGGGCCGTCGTTATTACCGCGTTGTTTGGAAAATACGGCGCACTTAAAATCAATCCTTTGATTTTTCTGAAAATCGACAGAGCCCCTTATAACCCCGTGTGCCTTATGTATGAACTCTGGTTGTGTTTACTGACCTCGAAACCATTTTATGTGCACGGCGCTCGAAAGTCTGTCAGATGTTTCAGTACGACTTTGCTGAGCTACGAAGCCGCACCGCTTGATGGATTGTCGGAGCCTTTTGGTTAAACTGTCAGACAGGAACTTGCATTTGCACTGTTACATTTTTATATAACTTTAATGCACAAACAGCTGCTTGTTTCAGTGAAAATACATTGATGGGTTTTTTTGCACTAATAAAGTTGAGTTGTAAAGTATTTTGTGTCAATTATATCGTCACTTATATCGTTATCACAAATTTTCAAATGTATATCGTGATAAGTATTTTGGGTCACATCGCCCTGCTCTAATCATTACTGTGTGTCAGCAGGTGGTCAGGGACAAACGGACTGGAAAAACCAAAGGCTACGGTTTTGTGAGCTTCAAGGATCCAAATGACTACGTGAGAGCCATGAGAGAGATGAACGGTGAGTCTCACACAGGCTCCCGCTACAGCTGTTGTTACAGGGCATTTGGTACCATCCTGGCACTCTTACACTTCTTTCCCTCTGTTTGTCCAGGGAAGTACGTTGGTAGCCGTCCCATCAAACTGAGGAAGAGCATGTGGAAGGACCGCAACATTGAAGTGGTTCGCAAGAAACACAAAGAGAAGAAGAAACTGGGCCTCAGATAGTTTCCAGTTTGTGTGTGGCCTCAAGGCCAGACTGTGAGATCATGACCCGGTCCATGGACTCATAACTTTTTGTTTTCCTTCTAAAATAAAACCAATATTTTTAAGATGTTTGTTTTACGTGATGTGCTTACATTGTATCTCTACTGACTGCCATTGTGATCAGTTTATTTTGGACGAGGCAGTGGTTCCGTCTCCCTTTGGCTTGGAAAATTATTGGAGGGACTTTACAATAATGATTTGGTGCAATATACAATTGAACTGGAAGCCATGAGAGAAGGCTCTGCAGACAACAACTCAAGAGCTAAAGAGGGAAAGATCCTCATGACAATTCAGGGCTGACGAAATAAAGAAAATCACTTTATAACCGCAGAAACACAGGCCTACGTCTGAATGTTTTTATTAATAACATTGGCTCAATGAAAAGGCCTCAGCATGTGACATGGTTAACTGTCAGCATCTACAGGGAGAAGTAAAAGCTGTTACTTACTGTCATGGCAGGAATTTAAAGGCTGGATGCACACGCTGATTTTTGAGGGAAGAGCTTTATGACGGCGCTGCAGTAACAACTCGACTGGTGTATGTGCAGGTTACATCAGCTTATCTTTATCAGCAATTACATTCAAAATAAATGCAATGAAACAAAAACAAAGATCTTAAACTGCAAATCGTGGCAAGTTGGCCATTTAAAGTGAAACGTTCTCATATCTGTGTCGCCACAGACCATCCAATAAAAACAATGGGAACAAAGGCTGCACAACCTGAAGCAGCTGCGCGGTGACATTCAGCCGTGTTAACACAATCTTGAGTTACACAGGCAAAAATATAAAGTTTCAGATGCATCTTAGATTCAAACCGCTGCAGCTGACATCAGTGAGCGCACTTTTTCCAAACAACGTCAGATATGTCTGGATGATTCAAGGCATTACAGGTGGTAGAAGATTCAAGCCCACATGAATCCCATGATTCATAGCAACCAGCTTCATCATACTACAGTTCCCAACAACTCCTCCACAGCTGTCCGTCCACTGAAGATGACATCATTCACTGACACACCATCGTAACAGGAACCAGTCAAGGACAGGGCTAGGTTATTGTTCTTTATGAAGCCACGCATGGACTCTGGGAAGTAGACAAAATAGCATTAAACGATTTGTCATCACACTTTGTTGATGTTTAATATTTAAACGGATTCATACTCACCAACTCTCTGAAAGTGTCCTTCATAGTACTGAGGTATGCAGTCCTGTTGAAAAGATGATCAAATATAATTTATCTCTGTTAAAGTAACTCAAAGTGCAGTATTGGTATCTCTCAACCAGAGGCCTGGGAGGGTCCTGTGCAGGATCTCAGCAGTTCCTAAGACTGCGCTCTTATGCACACAGATCTGGGATGTTGTTCCCCGGATCTGCTGGAGCCACTCGCCTAGCTTGGGGGTCACCGCACCGAGTGCTCCGATTACCACTGGGACCACTATTACCTTCACCCTCCACATCTTCTCCAGCTCTTCTCTCAGTCCTTGGTACTTCTTGAGGTTTTTGTGTTCATTTTCCCTGATGTTGCTACCATTCGGTATAGCTACATCTACCACAGCTGACAGAACCTCTATGCTATGAACCCATACGCAAAGGTTCAAAGACTATCCAGCACATATTAGCAGGACATCCCAGTTATGCTGCAAACAGCTGATTGCAGTTCTTGCTGCCAATGGTGGCACAAACAGTCATTAGTTTTCAGGTGGAATGACTTCCTCCAGTCAAAGGCAGGAATGTTTGGATGGCCTTTTTCTATTAATAAATGAAATCGTTATTTCAAAACTGCAGTTTGTATCTGTTCGTCTGAAACATGTTTACATGACGATATGCAAAAAAGTTATTGTCCTTCAGAAATAGGAAGAGATCCCGCCATGATGACATCCGACTGAGAGATCATCTGACTCCTCGTGTGGCACAGTCGTGTGTGTGTGTGTGTGTGTGTGTGTGTGTGTGTGTGTGTGTGTGTGTGTGTGTGTGTGTGTGTGTGTTATATAATATGTGGGGTCATACCCTGTGCAGAATCACTCGACTCCAGCTGGGTGCCGCAGTGACTCCGAGGTGGCAGCGCACCGCCTCAGTGGCTCTTGATAAGAGACGCTCCGCTGTTGCAGCTTCTGGAACCCCAAACTCCTCCTCGAACCAAGCCCCGCCCATCATTACCTAGGAAACATGATGAAAAGATATGACAGATAATCACATGTGAAATGAGTGGAAGTGTTGTTGTCATTATAAAAGCTGAGTTCTTCAAATACTATGAAGATATGCTTCAGTGCTTCCTGTAGTACCCCCCCCCCCATTAGCACAGGATACTCCAAAGCAGTACATGAACAGCGACAGTTCATGTAAATTCATATTCTCATTCTAAGTTAACGAATCCAGTCAATCTTCCACGTTCCTTAGATCACCATGAGCTGGATGAGAACCTGCACAGTTATACTTGTAAACAGGTGATCAGGCATCCAGTCCAAGTGTTTCTGGGAAAGATACTGAACACCAGATTATCTCTGATGCATCCATCAGAGCAGTGTTTCCCAACCACTGTGCCATGGAAGACTATCTGGCTCCACCTGATTAGTACTGTAAGCAATCAGTGTGAGTAACAGTTACATTTTATTCCACTAGAGGGCAGCACAACCACCTGCTCTAAATGTGCTGCCAACTGCCAGTAAAACAGAAGAAGACGAAGAAGAAATGACATAATAGTCATGCTGTGAGACGTAATAGCAACAGATAAATGTCTGAAAAGAAAAAGTAGTGTAACAAGAAAAGACGACCATGATCACAAATCAGTATGAGCCACAGTGAAGATGCTGGCAGGCAACAAATCTTCCACAAGGCTGCATCGACCAACTGTTACACACAGAAACACACTGTGAGTGACGCAAGGTGTTGTTCGTCTGTACCGTCAGTCTAGTAGTCTGTCCATCTGGTCTGTTGTGCTGAGGGAAGGGAACAGAGTCATAGACCACCCCGAGCAACCCTCGGTCCTCCGATGACGGGACGAGGTGACCAAAACCCTGCCAACACACACACACGGACGCACACAGGTTTGAATAAGCTTGTGTGCAGTCTGTCTGATGCTCTTTTCTCCAGGAATCAGAAAAGAAGTCAGTGTTTGCACTGGAGGCTTCAGTGGCTCACAGAATGAAAGCGATGCTTCAATATAGTTTGTTTTTACAACAGTGAAAATCTTCTTGTATCTGGTAATCTCAAAATTCAAAGAAGTGTTTTTTGTGCTCTCCTGTATTCTCACCATTACAGGCAAGATGGAGCCGTCATACTCCAGATTGACCACAGCTACTGTTACTGAGGAGATGTCCTGCAGCTGCTGGGTAAGAGGTTGGCAGGAGCGGGGCAGCACTGAAGAAAGAGCTGTGAACAGAGAAACAAGGGCTCGAAAAAGGAAACTTTTAATGTCATCCTTCAAATGATCCAGAACACTTGGTGTCACACAGGCAGGTTTTCGAAATGGGGTCGCCGTCGTCTTACTGGAGAACTTGAATGCTTACATGTTCATAAAATCGACCAGCAGTTGGAAACCATCCTGCCATTTAGTGCTAACTCAGCGGGTTCAGCTGCGACTGATGGCCTGAGAAACAGTGCGTCATTACCAACGTGTCATGATGTAAAACCAGCGAGCTCAACCATCAAAGCTGAGAGGAAGCATTCTTGTGCGTTTGAATTCAAAGGAGATGATGTTCAAATGGATGTGATGATAAATCTGAGTGAGACTAAGTGAAGTGTATCATATGTGACAGGATTTCTACACTAAGAATGAAACAAGAAGAAAATGTCATGAAGTTACTTTGAAGTTTAAAGCTTAGCTCTGACCCACGCGAACGGTGCGGCTGGATGTTGGGCAACAACAGTGATTGGGTGTCCAGAAAGAGACGCCAACGTTTATAACAAGCACCGCCCAGCACTGTGGACGTGTGAGTGGATTTGTGAATTTTCCATGTTAGCGTAGAAATTCAGGAGGATTTGGATTTCGTCTGTTTGTGTCTACAAAACTACTTCCAAGCGCTCGACTCCTCGCCGACAGACTACATCCACATAGATGTGGCGTGTCCTCTTCTTCTACCTCCCAGAGGTCAGAACAAAGTCCGCATTAGTTCACAGCAAGCTCGTTAAATAAGTATGATTTCAATCATGTCACTGGTTGCTTCTGTGATTCTTACCATTTGATTCAGCTTTTGATCTTTTTAAAATGCTTTAATAAGATATTTGCATTCAAAAGGTCTAAATTGTGGACATTCCCTTTTAACCCTTTGTAAAACAAAGCTAACAATGAGTATTGAACTACATTTGTATAAATAGCTCTTACAGGTCACTTCAGTCTCCAGTTAACAGACCCTAGTGGGTCAGCTTCCCGAGCCACTAAACTAAACCTAGTCGTACTGCAAGAGCAGCGATCTACAGCGGCGCTGTCGCTGACGTTTCTGCGAGGCTGCTCGGGACCCCGGTTGTGGTCAAAGCGAGCGGGGTAGACACCTGGAGGAGAGCGGCAGTCTGAACTGGTCGAGTTCCCTCACCCGTCGGCTGCACCTAAGTTTTGCAGCGGCTACTGAGGAAGAACCGAAGAGCAGAAATAGGACTTTTTAAGCTGACGGCCAATCTAGACTTCCTGTGTCGGAGTGCTGGTCCCACAGAGCAACAATTTCAAGAGCACCTACACGTAGGAAATGATTTTACCCACTGTACAGTCACAAGCTGTGGGTAGTGAGAGAAAGGATGATGTTACACAAAGCAGTGGAAATCCCTTACAGCTGTTCAGGGAAGCTCAGAGTGAAGCTGCTGTTGCACCATCAGTGCTTTACAATCATACTTGCCTTTAGCAGGCAGTGCAGAGATGATGTGGTCGGCTGATAGGACTCCATCCTCCAAACGGACCTGCAGACACACGCAGACAGACACACGCAGACAGACACACGCAGACAGACACACGCAGACAGACACACGCAGACAGACACACGCAGACAGACACACGCAGACAGACACACGCAGACAGACACACGCAGACAGACACACGCAGACAGACACACGCAGACAGACACACGCAGACAGACACGTAGACACAGTTAACTTGTGTAGACCAAATAACAACATTACTACCCTGATGTTCAACCTGCTGGTGATGCAGAGATAAGAAGAGATTGATCTGAGCTCCCTTACAAAACCTCATGGCAGCACAGTCCAAGTTTACATCCTTCTTTCTTACGGTCGTTACTTCCTCGTGCTAGCAGGCGAGGGAATCAGAACATTACACATTCAGGAAATGTGAAACCTTGCAAGAAGCAAACAAACTGCCATCCCCGACACTACCATGTCTGATATGATGGTACCAACATAACACACCACTGCAAACCACCTAAGGTTTAGTTAAACGTCTTTAACCTCCGCACTAACCTGCCAACCAGAGGCTGAAGGATCAATCTGCTTAACAACAGCCTCTTTGTGAAGTTGCACTCTCCCACTCTGTTGTAGGTTCTCTGCAATGGCTTCTGGAAACGACTGCATGCCCCTCTTCAACGACCACTGTGCCCACGACTCCTTCTTAGATCTTTTAGCCAGAGGGCCGCGGGTAATCACCTGAGCCTCACCTGCAGGTTTCAAACATACAACCTTAGTCCTGCAATAAAGACAGCACACTTCACTGGTAGCACAGAGGAAAGTGAGACAGCCTGAAAACGCTGAATCCAAACAAATGATGACAGCACACAACAACCATCTGTTAGCATCAATGCAGGCAGAAAAATAGCCACGAAGAGCCAGCGTGTAGAACCAGAGCTCAAATCAATTATTTGATTTTATGAGGCTAAACACAGACGTTTAATCCTGACAAACACGTCAGAAAGTCCTGGGAGTGATTTTAAGATCAACTGGAAGTGCAGTGCAGGTAAATGGTTGCACGTACTGGGAAACTGTCAGAAATGGTCAGAGTGGAAGTGTTGGAGTGTACCTGAGCCCAGCAGCATTCCCAGGACGATGGAACCTCTGTGCTGCTCTGCGTTGTAGAGGACAGGAAAACAAGAGCGCACACTCAACTTCCTGCAGTCCCCAGCAAATACACCCCGACACAAGCTGTCCACAGCTATGTCTGCTAACTACACACACACACACACACACACACACACACACACACACACACACATTACCTGTTTAGTTAAGTGAATCTTATGTAATTACTGTTAGAGACTAGCTTCACGTCTTCCTTACTAAATACACTCGTGTTTCCAAATGATAATCCTCGCTGCATCATGAGTGTGTCACCTCCCTCATAAGGAATGAGATAAACAGCTGTCAGGTATCTACACCTGCTCATTCAGACTTTGGTTCAGTCTGAGTTTTTGCCGGCCTCCTGGTCACGCGTCAGCTCTTTGCTTCAGAACCTTTAGATCTGCCTACAGGGGTCACTGGGTTGAATGTTCAAGCAGCTCTAATCTGAATAACGACTGGGGTGCATGATCAGGCAAGCACACGGGAGTTTCCACTTTAACTGAACGGCTGCTGCGGTTTTGTTTCTTTTAGTAAGGAGTTTTTTTGTGGGCCTTTGCAAAAGCAAAAGTGCAACTGAAAAACATTTGTCTGGGTTTGATAACATGTAAGTATATTGCTGATGAAAGGAGTCTTATTGAAGTTATTAAATCAGCGAAGTTTTTCCAGACTGAACATTTTGAGACTGACATCAGGTCACTTTTGTTTGGGTTTCTTGTTGCTATATTTAATAATAATAATAATAACTAGAAAGCGAAAATTTCTGAAGAAATTTTAAGTGTGCCTATGCCGCCGCTAATCAGTATAGTTTGCCATTCAAACGGCTACAGAGAGCAAAACTCACCGGAGCAGCCATTCTCCACCATGAACTATGGTAAAACCAAACACCGCTCGCGCCTCACAGATGACAGCTTACAGTTTTGTGTAAAGATGAGGTGACTTCGTACAGCCCCAATTTGTAGACGCTGTGCGCAGAGGTTCATAAGCAGACCTGACAATGTTTGCATGAACACACTTTGAAGCATTACGTTATGGACCACTTTTCACACATAGTTGCTGTACCCACACAGCCGGCTGTAGCTTTTCATCTCATAGCCCGACACATACACAAAAAAAAAAAAAAAAAAAAAAAAAGCAGAGAGAGCACAGACTTTACACCTGAGAGGCGTGATTGCAGATGCCGCTGAGGTGGGTCCACCTCCCCTGCAGCGGCACTGCAGACCACGCCCTGCCACACACATCAAACACGTAAAATAAATATTTATGCACTTTTCATTCACTTTTTGTTTTTTGTTATTTTTACACAGTGTTCTGAATGATTAACAATGGTCTACAGCCAATCTTGTGTATTATTATACAAACTTTGGTTGTAAGATTCAGATAACTATTTAATAAAAGCTAAATATTTTATATGAGAGTAAGAAAGAAAAGTATATCTTTGTCTCATACTCTCATCAGACAATACATGAACCTCTCAATAAACAAAATATTTGCTCGGCTTAAATGACAAACCGCTATTTTACACAGTGGAACACTTATTTTTAAACAAAACCAATGCAGTTCGCCACTGACAGTGCTTACCTTTGCACATCACAGTAAACACTGAACCAAGATGGCGCCCACGCGAACGAGAAATCTGAACTACGGTGTCCTGCAGAGGACAAATGGTCAAAATTGCTAAAATTTACAACATATATGCAGCTCAACAGCGACACCTTGTGACTTATTCCAGTCACTACCTTACATATACATAACGTCTTACCTGACATTCAGTTCACCGGACACTCATACTGAATCACCAGCCCATATAAATGAAAAATAACACGACAGCGTGAGCGGGCCTGGGTGTCAGCCAGCCCAGCCTGGGTGTCAGCCAGCCCGACCTGGGTGGCAGCCAAGCCGCGCTAGCCAGCTAGCCGGCTAGCTGCCATGCGGCGGTGAAACGTGAGCGTGAGCCGGCCTGGGTATCAGTCAGCCCGGCCTAGGTGTCAGCCAAGCCGCCCTAGCCAGCTAGCTGCCATGCGGCGCTAGCAGTAACATCGTGAGAGATATGGGACTTCTTGATAAAATATGGGACTTCTTGATAAAACGAGCAGATATTTGAAGTTTACACCCCTACATTCTCGCCTGAAAATAGGGGAGGCTGTCATAAAGTTCAACATCAGTAACTTAGCGCGCACAGCTGTATAGAAACTCCGTCGTGCTAGCTAGCACACAGTACAGTTATTGTAACTGTCAGCACAACGAAAATAAACTACACCTAAACTCGGTTTATATCTGACCCAAATAGAGTGCAGTTAATAACGTCTTACCTGAAATTCAGTTCACCAGCCGCCTGCTTCTCCTGCATTGGGTTTCCCTTATCCACGATTGAGCTCCGCGTTAGCCACCACCGGTCGATCGGTGTTTCTTTCCCCGCATACGAGGGGAAGAGACATATACCGGTGGCTAACGCGGAGCTAGCTAGCCACCGGTATGTGAACAACTCAGTTATTTTTTCCACATCGACCAGCATCATCGGCCCATATAAACGAAAAATAAGTCCAGCTAAGACAAAGACTGTTTGCGGAGCGATCGGGGGTGAAAGGAGTTAGAGACGCCTCACTGAAAGCCAAGCCTGGGTGCTTTTGAGCGAAGCGGCGCTAGCTAGCCGAGCTAGCTAGCCGGCTAGCCGGCCGGCCGAACTAGCTAGCCGGCTAGCAGCAACATCGTGAGAAATCTGTTGCTAATATGGGATGTTTTGACAAAACGAGCAGATATTTGACGTTTACACACCTACATTCTCACCTGAAAACCGGTCGATCGGCGGCCGCCTCGCATGTTTCTTTCCCCACATATGAGGGGAAAGAGACACATACCGGTGGCTAGCTAGCTCCGCGTTAGCCACTACCAAACAACTCAGTTAGTTTTTCCTCATCGACCAGCATCATCGGCCCATATAAACGAAAAATAAGTCCAGCTAAGACAAAGACTGTTTGCGGAGCTATCGGGGATGAAAGGAGTTAGAGACGCCTCACTGAAAGCCAAGCCTGGGTGCTTTTGAGTGAAGCGGCGCAACATCATGAAAAATCTGTTGCCAATATGGGATGTTTTGACAAAACGAGCAGATATTTGACGTTTACACACCCACATTCTCACCTGAAAATATCTTAAAAGTTTACTTTGTGACCTAGAAACACAAATAAGAGGAATATATTAAACCAAGTGGCAGCCGCCATTGTTTGACTGGTAGAGGCGTGCTTTGAATTGTGGGATATGCAGTTTTCCACCAAGCATACACCCTTGCCGTTACCGTAACTATTCAATGCTTCGTGCAACCTTAAGAATTCCAATGGTTCCTGAAAGCACCGACGCTGTGCGCGCCGTTGATATTGTCGTCATTATGGTAATCCAAATACGGGGACATACCACTAGAGTGAGCCAACACACCACAAATTAAGTGAGTGAGCAAACACACCACAAAGTAAGTTAAGTTTCACTTTCGTTCGTTCCCATTCATTCCAATGGGCAAAAACTTGCATTAAAATATTCATATTTAAAAAACTATAGAAGTAATAAACACCAAAAGGCATAGCAACTCATTCCTGATCCAGCCGCACAAAATGATATAACATATATGAAGCTTGTGTCAAAACTGTGGGATGAGTTACGGTCCAAAATTTCAGGCGGAAAAAGAATAATAATAATAATAATAAATCCGAGCAATAGTAATAAGTGTGCCTTCGCATAGGCACACTTAATAAATCCGAGCAATAGTAATAAGTGTGCCTTCGCATAGGCACACTTAATAAATCCGAGCAATAGTAATAAGTGTGCCTTCGCATAGGCACACTTAATAATAAATCCGAGCAATAGTAATAAGTGTGCCTTCGCATAGGCACACTTAATAATGGATTGCATTTATATAGCGCTTTTCGAGAACCTCAAAGTGCTTTACAACACCACTATTCATTGTCTCTCACATTCACACACTGGTGGAGGCAGCTACAGTTGTAGCCACAGCTGCCCTGGGACAGACTGACAGAAGCCAGGCTGCCATATCGCGCCATCGGCCCCTCTGGCCAACACCAGTAGGCAAGTCGGGTAAAGTGTCTTGCCCAAGGACACAACGACCAGGACAGAGAGCCCAGGGATCGAACCGGCGACCTTCCGGTTACAGATGCGATTCCCAACCCCCTGAGCCACGGTCGCCCCCGTTAGCTGGTGTTAGGTCAGTAACTTGCTTTCAATGATGCTGTTTGATTTGTGGCTCCTGTTGCATCTCTGTTTTTGCCATGTTACCACAGGTTTATTGAAGCGACTGTGTGTGGGGCTTGTTTACTGACACAAAGTTCTGCTCACCTCCTTTCCTAGCCTCCTCGAAACGAACGAATGGACTGACTCGTCGTCGTTCTTGGTTTTATTCACCAGGATCTCAGCAGCGACGCTCAGCAGCAGCGGCTGAGAGAACGGTGGGACTGTCCGCACAATCCCACTGAAGGAAAAATGCACAAGGAGACGGAGAGGAAGACGGAAAGTTACAGGTTACGCTTCGTGATTTCATTTGAAATATATGTATATTTAAACAGCCGGTCGACATTCAGCAGCACATAATGCAAAATCAATGTTTGGTTGATTCAAATGTTTGTAAACACTCACCTGATTCCTGACGGCATCTTGTGCAGCTGACCATTAACATACAGGTATCTGTTTCTGGAGGCAACGTGGCTGTAGCTGACCGGCAGGATCTCCTCTCCAAGACCCAAATCATCCACCTGCACACACACACACACACACACACACACACACACACACACACACGCACACACACACACAGACACACGCACACACACACACACGCACACACACACGTCCAGGTTTCAGTCTGTCGTGGTCAGTTCAGCTCTTATCAACAGTTGCTGTGATTTGGTCTCAGTGTTGCTGTTATGATATGAACTCACCATATTGAGCGTGTTGGAGCCCACCGCCCCTGCAGGTCGAATCCCTCTGGGTCCATGTTCAAACACTGCTCCATCTGATCTCCGAGTGGACCACAGCCAACCTCCAAAACGACTGCTTGCCTCTAGAAGGATGACCTGTTTGGATATTTAGGTTTAAATCCTCTCAAGATGTGCGCAGCAAAGGCCAAGAAATGAAAGACAAGTGAAACGGAGGTAAGAGGCACAACATTTCATATAAACATCTTAGTGACCTTCCTGAATCTTCATTTGCATATCTCATGTTTTAGATGTTCCTGGAGGACATAAAGCCCTGCACCTGCACAGGAAGTCCTTTAATCACTACATCCTTTCACACTGGACGCAGCCCTGAAACCCACTCGTGTCTACAGGTTTCGCCGCACATTAAGTTTCCTGCTGCGCCGAGGAAAGAGCATCACAAGCACAGATGTGGAGCGTGATATACTCGTGCATCGACCACGGTGCGTGGCGATGCACTTTCCCGCGACCAATAGAAGCAAAGCCTGCAGAACATGAACGTTCTGCACACGTCCAAGTTTGGTCAACTTTTCCACATACAGGGACCTCCAGAGTCCTTTCAACGGCTCCGTGGACCTCGGGGGACTATTGTGGAAACGACACACTCTTCACTAGTCGGGACAGTTTCAGAGCTTTAGTGCTGATGAATGAGTGATACATGTTTTATTAAACATTTGGATATAAAACGACACAGACCCTTGTAGTGGATACAACGAGGGACACAATTTTTTGAAATGAAGGAGCATCTCGTACACGCAGAGCAGCCGCAGAGCAGCCGCAGAGCAGCCGCAGAGCAGCGCGCTCAGCGCAACACAAAGTTGGGTCATTCGCTCTAGCTAGCAGTGAGGTCAGCGCACTGATGTGAAACAGCCTTCTTATATAAAGTGTCCTGAGATAAGTGTTAAATAAAAGTGAACAGAACTGAGCACACAGGACTTCCTGCCCGTCTTAGCAGAGGACATTTTACCAATGGAATTCCTAACCACATCTCGAGGTTTCACTTCCTGGTTTGATGAGGGTTAGAAAAATGAGGGGTAGGGTTTCAAATCCAACTCTGGACTAAACAGGGAGCCAGTAAAAGAAGCTAGTGTGGGGGAAACACCACCTGCCTTTGTTCCTGTACTTACACTGCAGCACGTGGGATCCGCTGACTCCCTTTCAAGCACGCTTTTCAAACAGCGCGACAATAATGAACTTCAACCAGTAACAAGCAGGTTTTCAGCTCACTGTCACAGGGTGTTTCTAACATCTGCCAGATGTAATAAGGGTGCTCGAGAAACTTGCTTCATACATGGAGGGTTTTTGTTCCCAGCTTTTTTCTCCTAATCAAACAAAGCATGTGTTACCTTGGTAACCTGGGGGCTCTTGCACAGGTAGTAGGATGCAGCCAAACCCCCAATCCCTCCTCCAAGGACAGCGACTGTTCTCATTGGCCAACTGCAAACACAAATGAAATCAAGAAGAGTGAATAGAGTGAATATGCTCGTCCGGTTTTTGGACACACGTTTGTTTTGGGGTTTTTACGCCACCATGGTGAACGTGAAATGAAGAACCGAACTTAAAGGTTTAACATTAGAATGACTGGATTAACCATCCATCTCCAGACCTCTTAACTCTGCTCTGTTGTGAGATTCTGAGGGGAAGTGAAACACCTGCTCATGTGAGCTAACAATCCTATATGTTTAATTCAATATTAGAGACTAAAGCTGAACCTCTGCTTCATGGCAAACAGACTGTAGGATAGACAAGCTGTGAAACATACTGATGGACCTGAGCTGGGGTGGAAATTAGGACCCACCACTGGCCAAATGTGGGTAAATTTATGAAGTGGCGTGTAAATTTAAAACAACGCACAAGCCACCGTGTCAGGTTTAAATTAAGTTACGGTGTTCATACTGTGTTACATCAGTGTGTGCAGGTACACATGTATGATACACTGTAAGAAAAAATGTACTGTACAGAAATGTAACAGAGTTAATTAATTAGTTAGTTGGGCGATCGTTGCTCAAGAGTTGGGAGGTTGCCTTGTAATCGGAAGGTTGCCGGTTCGAGCCCCGGCTCTGACAGTCTCGGTCGTTGTGTCCTTGGGCAAGACACTTCACCCGTTGCCTACTGGTGGTGGTCAGAGGGCCCGGTGGCGCCAGTGTCCGGCAGCCTCGCCTCTGTCAGTGCGCCCCAGGGTGGCTGTGGCTACAATGTAGCTGCCATCACCAGTGTGTGAGTGTGTGGATGTGTAAAGCGCTTTGGGGTCCTTAGGGCGCTAGATAAATACAGGCCATTTAAGAATAAATGATACAATTCATAAGGTTTGGTTGTTCTGGCCAAATGTTACACACAGAAACTAGCGGCTGGTAAAATGTTTGGAAGATTTTTATTTCCAGCCCCGACCTGAGTGTAGCTGATAGCCGATAGCTGGTAAAGATATAGCCGACAGTTGGTTTATCAGGCCTCTCACTCTGTCACCCTCCACCCTGTCAGTCTGTCAGCAGTCTGTCCAACCGCCCACCTTCACACAAAGAGCCCTGCAGCCTGGCAGGAGGCTTTTTGTGTAGTTGATACTTAAAAGAGCAGAAATAAAGGAAAGAATTCCAATTTTCTGTCCTTGGTGTGTCGCCTTTATCCTCAGTGGATCAGTGAGCTGTCATTTGTGAGATGTGGTGAAGCCAGCCGCCTCTTATCTGACGCGTAAATGTAAGCTTCGGGCACGCGCCTCTCCTTCAGTGATGATCAGACTCACACACGCGTATGCGCGTGCACACGTTGCAGAGTCTGATTGCATCATATTCATATAAAATCATCCTTAACAGTTGACGTGAAACTTTCAGCACATTTTCTCTCATCAGTTTCATCTCAAACTGCTTTAAAAACTGTAAACAATGTGATGTCATGATGTGACGTCATGTTAACATTTTATTAAAACTCATCTGAATTTTTTTAATCATGTTTCAGCACAGATGTGAGCATAACTGCCCTTTGGTTTTTTTAATATTGCAGCTGACAGACATGAACCCAGATGTTACCGGACCAGAGGAACGACGTGCAGAAAGTTCCACAGCAGGCGCGTTTCTACACCGTGTTGAGCAATCAAAGCGCTTCACGTAACTTGTGCAGTCACACCAGCACAGGTGGCTTAGCTAACTAACATCTGCACACATCCCGTGGATGCATCGGAGACGAACACGGGTCAGTATCTCGCATGCAGACTAGGCTCGAACCAGTTCTGCCACCTGAGCTACAGCCACCCACGCGCAATGTGTGCGTGCGCGAGTCTACAGACGCTGCCGCACAGCCTAGTGTAGACGCGCAAGAAGGTTTACGCGCCGCGTAAACATGTCAGCAGAACTGTGGCACGCTGCTGACATTTCCAAACAACCCGACGACAGGTCACAGTGGAAAGTGTGAACGAGCGTACTTTGGCAGGTGGACGATGCCCAACACCATCCCCGTGAAACAAACACGCGGGCTGTTACAGAGTCTGCGCCAACAGCGGGCAGAGCCGCTTCACGGTCAGCGTCCTGCTGCCGAGCTCGGGCTTACCTGTAGACGAGGCACGGCAACGAGTCCGCGCTCCGCAGCCTCCACTCACGACCACAATAACGCTTCCGACTTGTTCTTGATTTTAGATTTTTATTGGCAGCTGGCAAACAGCTGAATGGTGCATTACCGCCACCAACTGGTGTGGAGTGTGGTCTGGGTCTCAAATCCAAACAGCTTCCCCTCTCTTTAAAACTGAAATAAGGCCTGATGACCTTTGATCACAAAGGTCCTATTTGATGTTTATGTTACTGAGCATGTTTCCTCCTCTCCACAGTAGTCACACTCCCCGTATTATGTTTCCCCATCATGAGTAGTGTAGTGGTCAAACCAGTATGTCCAAATCTCATTCTTGATACGACCACCTCCTCTCTCCTACTCCGTCCTGTGGCTCCCATCCTCCTTTGAATTCTACACAGCCATCGTCTCTTCCTTTCTTCCTCCCACTGTCTTTGCCATCTTTTCCTCACCTCTTGCCTGACCATACTCTTTATCTCTGCCTGGCCAAAGCTAACAGCCATGTCAACCACCCCATGTTTTGTGCCCTTACTTATTTCCTGAGTCCACAGTGCGCCGGAATCCATAAACACACCTGTAAGTTGCATCATGTGTGCTCTGAAACGTGTTTGCTGAATCTCTGCTCCACCGTCTGAGTGACTGTAGACGGACCAACGATGAGCTTGAATCTGAACGAATGACTGCATGTAATGGGCTCATGCCTGCTACCCACTGAAAGCTTACAGTATTGTGAGCATTTCTCCGGTGTATACTGAAAGTCCATCATTAATCCTTTTGCCTATTTCAACCGTAAACTCCGGGACCACAGCTACACCAGTTTGACCAGCTGTGTTTGTATATATTTGAACATAATTATAAACTGGTCAATAAAATTCTTCTTTTCCAATAATGTGAAATCTACTGTGGCATCAGGAAGTATCCATGGAGGTGTAGCTGGTAACGGCCCTCTTTGACTGATGTCTAACTAATCCAGTTTAAATTCTGTTGCTCGCCGTCCCACAATCCACCCAAAGCTCTTTGTTTCCCGCCTTTCTTTCTCCCAGCAAGGTTTGATTACTCCTTGTGTTGGAATGCTTCCAACTTTCAGACTCCTTCAGAATAAAAGTACATCCTGACAGGAAAGAGTTTCCCGTTTTGACTTTACTGCTGCCAACTGGTTCAGGTGCGACTCAAATAACAGCAGCGCAGTTTAACAGTGCAGGTGAAAAGGTCAGTATTTGCTTTATTTATGTGGCCCTACTTCTGCTGGGTTTCAGGTTTCATCAGAAATGCTCAGCGGGCACGAGGTGAAGTACTGACAGCTAGGACTCCTCGGTCTTTAAGGCTTTTAGGGTTAGAGCACAGTCAGTGTGCATGCTTCAGCTTTTTAGTGAGGTAGAATCCCCCCAACATGCCCCTACAGGACCACTAAAGTTTAAAAAGCAAAACAACAGCAATCGGACAGTCTGCGCAGTTTAAATTACAATTTAATTCCTGACAGATTTGTTTCTTTGTCGCAGCATCTTTTTCATTGTCATGCAGAAAAACAGTCGTTCTCCTTTTGCTTGTTTTCTTTTTTCCCAGCAGGTGATCCTGCAGATCGTCTTTTCTCACTGTCCTGCTTCCCCTGTTTTTCTTTCCCTCTCCTTTTCTCAAACTTCTCTTGTCTACGTCTTTCCCTTTCCTAACCCCAGTCACGTCTGTTCTGACTGTAATAACTTAAAAGTTAAAAATAAATAAATGAAATTATAAAGCTCAATCGAGTGGACCAGTATAGCAAAGCTGTAATGATCCACTTGGGAACATAAATCTGTGGGACATTTTTCTTGGCCTTCAGTCAATAATTCTGATGCTACAGTGCTGAACGGGACGGCAACAAAAAACAACAAAATCAGAGTTTTACTTTTCAAAAACTACTAGACATCTGAAGGATCCTAAAGATGGAAAATAATGAAATCTTCCTATGGGGACATGATGAGATGCCAGTCTTTGAAAAATGAGAACTGTGACATATTGAACTGCATGTGAAGCAGCTTAATCAACAGGCGGCTGTGGTGCAGCCAACCAGACTGAATCTGTGGTCCAAGCCTCCACAGGGCTTTGAATCTGTTGGAGCTAAATCAATCTGCAGGACCAGATCAACTTGATCCTCTTCTTAAGTTGGCTGCAGATTTCATAGCTGAACCACCAACTTACATTTTTAATCTTAGCCTCTCAGACAGTAGAAATCTGCCTTTGTTGAAATAACTACAGGTCCATATCTAAATCCTCTGTTTTTGCAAAAGTTCTAGAAAAGCTTATTAATATTAAAAGACCTGTTTGGACAAAAATTCAGTTCTTTCCCAACATCAGTGGAGATTCAGACAACAACACAGCACAATAACCGCTGCATTAAAGTGGTTAATGACATCATTGATGTAATGGGCTGTTTTAGTCAACAGACTAAACAATGTTGGTCTATCTGTAAATGCTGTAAGCTGGTTATCAAATTACTTGTCAGCAAGAACACACTGTGTCCATGCTGGGTCTTCTTCCTCTTTCCCCCCACTATCCAAAGGAGTTCCTCAGGGCTCTGTACCAGGACCGTTGCTTTTTTCTCTTTACATAAACAACCTTTGAGATAACTTATCAAATGCTGCACTCCATCTTTATGCAGATGATAAATTATCTCTTGTTCATCTCCTTCAGTAGCACAAACCCTGCAATTTCTGCAGTCTGCCTCTGATGTCGTTCAGTCCTTGAACTCAACTTAAGTTGGTGTTAAATGCAGAGAAATCCCAGTTCATGTTATTCTCAAATGGCAAAGAGCTGCTAGCTACGTCTCCTAAGATTAAAACCATTCAAGGAACTGAAATTGAAATGTTCTTACGAGTATCCAGGGACCGTTATAGATCAGAATTTATCATGTTAAAACTCACATTCAAAGGCTTGTGTCCAAGTTTAAACTAAGCGACTTTTTTAGAAATCGATCCTGTTTCTCCCTCCAAGTGAGAAAACACTAGATTCATGCAAGTTTTTTCTTTCTTTTTACCTGTATTGGATTACGGTGACGTGCTTTTTATGAATGCACCTGCACCCTATCTAAAGAAATCTGATACCGTCCACCGTTGTGCTTCACGTGTCATTACTGGCTATAGGAATCGTGTACATCTTTGTATGCTGCTGCTAAATGTCCGTCTCTGTATATCCACAGACCTTCCCATTGGTTGGTCTTTATAAATCTCTCCTTGGGCTGGTTCCCTCTTATCTGTGTGTTTATATGTGGAAAACAACCAATACAGGCTTCGTTCTCATAATATCAGACAATTGATTGTCTCAAAACTCAGAACAGAATTAGGAAAAAGGGCTTTTAAATACGCTGCCCCTGCTTCCTGGAACATCTGCAGAAGGAACTGAAATAGTCAGAAATGGTTCCCTGAGGGGAGTTTAGGTCCATCTCAAAGGAACAAGAGAATAATTCTTTTAGTGTGATTGTTTTAATGTTGCTCTTAATGACCTGTTATTGTAAACCTTTCACGTTTGTGCAGGATATTGTATTTGTTTTCATTCTTATGTACTTGTGTGGTACATGTATTTTTGACTTTTGCTGCCATGATGCCAGGTCATTGAAAATGAGATTTTTACCTGGATAAATAAAGGACTAATAAAAAATATATAATAAAATCTTCAGGACCAAACCCGAATGTGCAGGGAAGTAACTCTCTTATCCACTCTGGAAAACCCCAACATACAGGATTCAAACCAGTGGCTATAGGGATGCTCACCACGGCACATATTCACTGAGAGGAACTCCCAAGTCCAGCAGAATTCATTCCCTCTCAGGGAGACTGGTTTCCAGAAACCTCTGCTTTGAGGTGCACATGGATATATCAAGCCAATATCTCTCAACCTCAGATAGCAGTTCAGATACCTTCCAACCAGAAAGCTGACAGTCTGTGTTCCCAAGAACGTTTCAGCAGTTGTTTGTTGGCTCACCAAGTAGCTTTGGACTTCCCTGATCCCTGCCCCACTCCTGTAGGACAGGGCGCTGGTGACTCCACACTAAGTAGCACATTAATAATCGCTTTTGATGTAGAGAGCTATAAAAAATAACCCAGTGAATAACATCAAAATGAAAGCAATCGTCTCCTTAAGCCATGCAGGCAGTTTAACTAGGCTGCTTTCTCAGAGACACTGTTGGATTTCAGCATTCGTCACGTTTTGTTTTTGTAAACAAGCTTTTAAAACTTTCACAAAAAGACAAAACTTACTGTAAATACCTGTTTTAAGATTTAAAACTGTTGTTAACCATAATCTTAAAAGCACAGGTTGACATGTGATTCTTTTAAACCAATCATCTGACAGTCGTAGTATATAAAGGGTACAACCTCCATTTTGTTTGTTTGAATGTTAGCTAAAAAGTGCTGGTATGAGTGTGCAGGTGAGCGCAGCGTGAAAGAAGAAAGCGCTCAAAGCACCACACAAGCATGATTCCCTGTAAAAGCCGACGGGTGAACCAGAGTGGTCATATACACGCTGAAGGCTGAGCTTTATCACTGTACGCCTGTCAATGTGATGATGAACCTCTGAATAAAGTCACATTTTTTAAAGAATATTGTCACTTCTTAAATAAATTAATATGCACGATATTATCAGCCTCCTGTTTGCCTCTTCAAACATCAGCAATCCAATCATGCTAAAGTTTAACTTCTCTTCCACTTAATGCCTTTTGGCCAGCTGTGTCTTTTAACTTCGAGATCTCAAATTTCAACAGCACAAAGTCCTGTCAGTACATCCTTCCATCTTTTCTGCTTATCTGGGGCCAGGTTGCAGGGGCAGCAGCCTAGGCAGAGAAGCCCAGACCCCCAGCCACATCCCCAGCTTCTCCAGGGGATCACCAAGAAGTTCCCAGGCCAGCTGAGATATATAATCCCTCCAGCGTGTCCTGGGTCTGCCCCGGGGCCTCCTCCCGGTGGGACATGCCCGGAACAATCTCGTTCTTTTGGTTACTACCCAAAGCTCGTGACAACAGGTGAGGGACGAATTAGATCCACAGGTAAATTGAGAGCTTTGCTTTTACACTCAGCTCTCTCGTCACCACAACAACAGCATCCGCAGCACCAATCCGACTGTCGATCTCTCGCTCCCTTCTCCCATCACTCATGAGCTAGACCCCGAGATACTTAACCTCCTGAGACCCGAACTCTTCCACAGCAGCATTTTTAATTCCTCTTTGATATTCGGGCACATTGGGGCCTGATGAATGTATTTTTTTTTTACCTTACCTTTGTGATACAACAGTAGCAGCACGTCCTTGTAAGTGGATATCAGGCCCTTGTAGAGCAAAACTGAGTATTTTGCTTCTTAATCGACAGTACTCTTGAAGAACTGTCAATTTAAAAAAAGCTTCCAGCAGATTCCTAAATATCAGACTTGGAAAAGCGTCTGCTTTGATGATGAACCTTTTCTGCAGAGTGTTTGCTCTCTTTCACTCACAGCTGAAAATCTCCATTCAGGGAAGGAGGCACGTCTGTAAGATTTAAAGTCAGTTGAGGAAATCGCTCAGCCCAGCAGCGCGATCTACAGAATCTTTGTTCCCAAGTCCTAACCTACGAATGAGTCGGGCGAGCTTCTTACTCAGAAGTGCGGCTGCTTCTTTCCATCAGGTCATCACAACAGATCCATTACTTGCAGGGCCAACATACTGTACATCCAGTTTCTTTGGCAATGACCTTCATAAGTGCAGGGTGCTGCAGACATCAGAGCCAGCGCGTAGCTACAACTCAACAAGTTCAAAGAACAACACACAACTCACCTTTGTAAGGTCAGTGATCAGGCAGTGGTTGACATTCAGTAGGAAGTCTCCTGATGCCCAGTTCCTTTCTCCTATTTAGTTTGTGGTGGTATTAGCACCGAGCTAACAACTACAAGTGTACCACAGCTCATTTTCATGCCTTTAATTAAGACAAAAACCTTATTGTAGCCTGTTTCATGTGTAACAGCTGTTATGATGACATGTTTCATTAATTCAGTGGATATCCACACAGAAAGTGTGGTGGCTGTACGAGGAGCAAGGACGGAAAATGAGAAGTGCAGCATTCAACCTGACAGGGCGCGACGATCAGATCAGGAGGAAGAAAAGCAGAAAGCTGATGTTTGTTTGACTTTGGTGTGCAAAAGTATACTCTTTATTCTTATTATATATCCAACTTTATTTTGCCCCAACCCTTACCCTCCACCCAGCCCCACAACCAGTGGCATTCCCATGTCACCAGTTACTGTCACTGTTACAATAGCCAATCAGAGCTCACCTGCAGAAAGAAGGCAACCAAACAAAGAAGAGCAGAAAAAAGGGTTACTTTCAGTTTGTTTTTTTCTTGTTAAATAGTAATAAATACATTGAGATGCAGTGGTTCTTACTTTATCCTTTTCTCTTAAGCAGAAGGGTTAAAAAGTTTCTTTTAAATTTCTGTTTCTATTTCTTTTTATTTTTTTATTGATCTGTGTTGGATCTTTAGCAGCAATCCGGACCAGTTGTCATGGTGATTAGCAGCACAGAGAGGAGGAGCTGTCTGGAGGAGAAACACAACAGGAGAAGGAGAGGAAGAGGAAAGCAGGGAGAGCGTGAGGCGGAGAAGGAGGAGGAGGAGATCCCTGTGAGTGTCAGCAAGGCATCAGTGTCCCGTGACCACCTCCTCCCTCCGTCTCCCTCTCGCTGTCCGTGCTGCTGCGACCAAAGAACATCAGAGGAAGAACAAACGCAAAGAAAAACGAGAGAGAATCCGCCAGTCCTCAACCACAACCTTTCAAATCGCCCCGTCTTCTTCGTGTAGCAGTACATATATATACACATACATATGCATATTATATATATATGTATGTATGTATAGCCTCCTGCCTGCATTTACACCTACTTTCAAAATGGGTCCTTTTCACTTCAACTGTGACCTGACTTCGACGTGTCAGACTGATCAATAGACACCGTCCGTCCAGACCAGCGAGGGGGGGCCTGCTACAAATCTGATCTCATATCTTACAAACACACATGCACGTGTGCAAACATGAACAGACCAATGCGAGCACGAGCCCTCCTTCAGCTTACAGCTACTTTATGGAATAAAATGCAAAAACTTCTCTCTCTTTCCCCTTCATCCTCCTCCTCCTCCTCTCCAGACTCAAACAACAACCACACAGAACACACAACTCCTCAAACCCGAGAAAAATCAAATGATATTAATCAACACTAAAATTAATAAAAACAAACTGGTCACAATCATTCCTTTCCAGTTACAGGCGCGACAAAGACAAACTAAAACAGGAAAAAGGAGTTTCCCAGCATCCTCCTCCTTCTTCCTCCTCCTCTCATGCAGTACAAAGTCTCCTTCAGCACAAAGTTCACCTCTTTGTCTCTGAACTCTGGCTGTATGTGTGTAGTTGTAGTAGTTGTAGTTAAAATTGTATGGCTTTAGGGCATGGTTCAGGTTTTATCAAGAGTTGGCTGGCCCCTCGTCTGAGTCCGGCCTCCCTCTGCCTCCCCCAGTGGGGTTATTGTTGTTGGAGGCAGGGTAGTAGTCTTCAGGGGGCTGGGCTTGTGGCCCTGGGGCGGTGGGAGCCGTCCGAGTCCGGAAGGCAGACAGTCCGATTGGCAGAGCGAGGGGCAGAGATGCAGAGCCAAACTGAGAGGCCTCCATGGAAGACACCGCCCCCAGGTGGTGCAGCCCCAGGGATACACTCACATCCATGCTGTCACTCATCTGGGGCGAGGATCCCTGTGGGCCCCCCCCTCCGCCGATGCCTGTCTGTCCACCCTGCCTCAGGCCACGGCCACCATTCCCATGGTGGGAGTAAGTTGGGTGTGGGTGGTGGGGCGGGTCCAAGAAGTGGCGCTGGTGTTGTTGGGAGGCAGCTGGCTTATGGAGCAGCAACTGGGTGTATCCTGGATCCTGACCCCCACCTCCGCCATCACTGCCTGGCCACATTCTCATCTGCTGCTGTGAGGGAGCCTAGATGGAAAAGAAGAGAGACACGGTCAGTGGGTTGGGATTATAATGGGACCAGTGACAGCACCATCTCTTTTCCACAAGCACCGACTCAACTCAGACACTTGTTTAAGCTACTCGGCCAGGGTTCCCATCGGGCCGTGTAGAGATGACTAAATGCCACTGATTGGCCAGGAAGCGACCAATCAGTGGACTGGTCGGCTACATGCAACCACAAAGACGGCGCGCTCCGACGTTTTTGTGCCCGGCGGCTGACGACAGCATCCAGACACACAGATGACATCACGGCACTTTCAGGCTGCTTTGCTTTAACAACCCCACCCACACTCAGGTGGTGCTTAACAATTGAAACCAAGAGCAGAGTTGAGTCAGATGGTGCCCAGCAGGTGCTACTGGAAAAGAGGCTTATTTGATGAATATTATGGGAACTCCAGTAAGATTTGGATGGTTCAGTTCCAGGTTACAGAGAAGTCCTTTACAAACAGGCTGGAGGACGAGCGTTTAAGGACAAATATATCATGATGAATACTGGTTTTCATGGATGGAAGTGAAGAGTTTGCTATGCTTATACTGTTGTCTTTCACAATTTTTAAAGTCAATATGCAGATTTTCAAAATAAAACTACTCAAAAAGGATTAGGGTCAGAAAAAACTAGTGTGGCCAAAATATTTCATCACTGCCAACAGGAATGAAGCTGCTAAAGTAATCTGACCCGGGATAAACATTCCTGCAGCAGCGAGTGACTGATGCAAAGGTCCTCATACCGTCTCAATAATTCTCTGTTATTGTGTATGCAAACAGTGACAGTGGTACCTGAGGGCTGGTCATCTCATAGTCTGAATGTGTAACAGCAGAGTTGTAGTAACGATTACTGTAGCGGTAGTTGCGGTTGTCATTGGAAGAACCACTGGAGCCACCTGGAAATAATTGACACCAACATTAAATTCACACTTGAGCACAGCTTTACTTCATGGATATACTTTTAGCTAAAACAAGCCATAATGCATTCATTCTGTGTGAACTAAAAGAAAGACATTTACAAAAAAGAAGAAGAGGAGGGGCGTGGCTTCAGTAGGGTGGTTAGAAGGTCCCGCGCCTCTGTCGGGTATGTACCCCGCCACGAACGCTGGGCGTTCAGCTCTGACTCGTAGCGTGTTTGCGCGACGCTGAAGAAGACTAAAGAGTGGATCTGCTTTTCCTGTCACCGAGAACGAACTCGCCCGTCTCCTCACTTTCATGTTCATCAAGAAAACTATGAAAACCTGACTGAGAAATAAAGTAATGTGCTGACAGGGAGGGTGACCGTGCTGCAGTGTTTAAGTACATAGACCCTCCACTGAATATCACTGGGTCACATCAAATCTGTATTATGAAGCACTAATAAGCATCTCACACACGCCCAGCAAACAGCATCCTCTCAGCTGTTTCACTACACTCCTGCCCCGGTCTACTTGACCCTAACAAAATCCTGCTTGAGACATTTTAGGGATGAAATCTAAACTGCTACCATTTCTTTGGACCTGTGACAAGGATGACATATTCCTCATTCTAACAGATACGGGAAAAAGTTCAAGGAAAGCTGGTGCAGAAAGAGAAGAGTCTACATTACCAGAGCTAGAAACAGAGCTAGTAGTGGAGGCAGAATGAGAGTGGTCCATGGCAGGAGAGGTGGATGTAGATGAACTAGTATTGGTTCCTTCATCTGTTGTTTTCTTGAAGAAATTGTGCTGCAGGGCGTAGAATGGCGTGATGCGGCTTTTAGGGTCGTAGTCCAGCATGCGCAGGATCAGGTCTGGAAGAGGACAAACACTGACATAATGATGGTGGCCAGCTACAATTGTAGTGTCAACCCCGTGATGTTTCTTGTGTCCCTCGCCCTCACTTGATATCTGCTCCTCATGCTAACTCCACATAGAGGTTCAGCGCTTTAATCCACGACCACATCCTTTCAGTCAACTCCCACAGGCCAAAGACAAGGGTAGGAACATAAACCAAACACTAAACTGACAGCTTTGCTTTCACACTTAACAGAGAATGATAGCCAGGACCCACTCCATGAGCCAAAGGTGTGGGGAAGCAACCCTTTTGCCCACTGGGGAAACCCCAGTGCAGCGAAATGGGAGGACACAAGTATACCGACCCCTGACTCTTACCGATGAGCAGAATCCAGCCCCATCTCCGGGACAGTGCTTCCAGAATGCAGGCTGTGCCCTGAGGTGAGCCCAGCTATAGCTTTCTGGTACCTCACTCAACAGCTCAGGCTCCTTCCCCTCCACAAGGAGGCTTTTATATTTCCACAGCCATTTTGACCAACCAGGGACAAAGTGCCGAGTCCTCCACCTTTGACGGCTGCGCACTGGCCTACATGCTGCTACTATTTACGCTATGCTTACAAATGAATATAGATTTCATCTATACACATCACATTAGAAGAGACACCTCAGGAGGACATTTACTGCGAGAATAATTTACACAACTTTAATCACTCATTTATATTTCACCCTCTCTGTGTTTGTTGTTTCCACCTCCATGAACTTGTTTACATGAATATTAATGCTCAGTCCTGCAGTAATCATGCAAATGCCTACCTTTAAACTTTAGGTAGTCACAAGGGGCGTGTCCTGGCTCTCCTGCTCGCCGGCCCCCTGGACCCCCGGTCTCAACACCCAAAATCTCATGTAGACGCCGTGTGGCTGGGGGCTTATACTCCTGGAAAACACAAAAACACACACACGCTATGACTATTAAGGAAAGTCTGTGAAGTTCCAATAACAACATGAAGGCACGCTGTTCTTCAACACTTTGCTCAGGACACAATACTGAGGTTAACACTGAGACTCGTATTCTAATTAAAGAAAACTTCATTCATTTAGCTCCGTTTCCCAAACTCTGTCGTCTTGGAGACACAATAGTCCAGGCTTAAAGCTGAAACTGCAGGAAACAAAGGTCCTCCATGGTGGATAAAATCTATGAATCCTTCTTCACAGAAAGCCTGTGAGGAGTCCTCAGCTTGTTCGGTGCTTTGCACTTTGTACTGGGTTGGGCCTGTTTTTGTCTTAATTTTTAATGGCACAGATTCAACGAGGTGCTGGAAACATGCCTCAGTGATTCTGATCCATAGCAGTGTCTCATCGATGGCTGTGTATTCATGAAGCAATCCTCCAGTTACACCACCTCCCAGAAGTGCTGTATTAGTTTGTGATCTGGACCATGTGGAGGCCCTTTGAGTACCGTGAACTGACGGTGGCATTCAAGAACCCAGCCTGAGAGGCTGTGAGCTTTGTGACAGGCATCAGGCGATGGCTATAATGTGATGATAAAGGGATGGACATAGTCAGCACCAATCTCAGGTACCGTGTGGTGTCGTTGTGGTACTGAGTCGATACAAAGTGCACCAAGAAAATATTCTGCACCCATTAAACCACCACCAGCCTCAATTGTTGATACAAGGAAGGGTGATGTTATGTTTACACCCGACCATCCACGTGTCACAGCAAAAACCGAGGTGATGAAACATTTTCCATTTTCTCTTGTCAGTGTGGTTCTGCTGCTGCAGCTCGTCTGCTTCATGATTCCAAGTGTGAGCACTCAGAAACACTCTCCTGCCCCTGTTATAGCTTCGTCGTAACAGGTGTTGTGTTATTTATAGTCACTGTCGCCTTCCTCATTATCCTCTCATATCTGGCATTAAGAAAGCATTTTCAGAGCTGCTGCTCACTGCACATTTTCTCTTTTTCAGGTAAACCTGATGGTTAGAGAAGAACACCCCGTGGATCCTCAGGTAGAAACAGAACACACCAGAAGCCATGGCGTGTTTAGAGTCACATGTCTTCCCCAGTCTGATGCTCAGCTTGAACTTCAGCAGGTTATCTTCACCATAGCTCAGCAGGTAGAGCAGGTCATCTATGAATCATCTACCAACTGGAAGGTTGGTGGTTTGATTCCTGGCTGCTCCGCTCTGTATGCCAAATAACCTTGGGCTAGATACTAACCCACTGCAGTATGAACGTGTGTGTGACAGCAGGACGACAGAAAGGACTTGAACGGAAAAACGGGTGAATGAGGCAAGTTGCTTAAGTGCTTCGAGCGCTCAGGTAGAGTAGAAGGGTGAGTCCACCTGGATATCCTGTGTTAGTCAACACTTGGAAAGTGAACTGAACTAAACACACAAGTTAACATTTTTCCACATGTGAAGTCAAAACAGAAGCAAACTCTACCTTCTTGACATCCTTGTTCTTCTTCACCGTCCACAGACCATCTGACAGCTTGTCAAAATACTTCCTGGCTTTAGGAGCTGCATCCAGCATGTGGCTGGGTGGAACTCCCAGAACCTCCACAATTTTATTCATCTGGTCAACCTACACACACACACACACACACACACACACACACACACACACACACACACACACACACACACACACACACACACACACACACACACACTCTTAATGTGGACCAAAGTAAGAGCATACCACAGACATGCTGTTGCAAACACATGCGGTCTTCAAATTCATGCTTCTCAGTACAATCTCAAAGGAACTAAGAGTAGACTGGAAGAGACAGACTTTCTGTCATCGTAACAACCGTGTCTACAACGCGGCCTCTCTACGCTAGCTTCTTAACACATCTAAATGGATGTAGCATAAAACACTGAGCACGGATGAAGGACATCCCCGATTCAAGCCCGACACTACCCGACACGTGTGTTCACGCTGGTGTTGCTGTTACCTCATTGGAGCCGCTGAAGAGAGGCTCCCCTGTGTGCATCTCCACTAGGATGCATCCCAGAGACCACATGTCGATAGCCAGGTCATACGGCATTCCCAACAGAACCTCGGGAGAGCGGTAAAACCTGCTCTGGATGTACTGATAGATCTAAGAAGGAAGTGGAGTTTAGCAATCTGACACCAAGACTTGACAGTGTAGCTATTTAACTGAACACATGCAATCACATTTGACCACACATTCATACCTTGCTTTATTCTATACACTTTAAGCACATTATCAAGGGTTGTGGTCAGAGCAGGCATGAATGTCATGGTAACTTTTTCCCACAACACAGAGAGAAGCTAACTGCTGTTCATGATTAGCAAGAAGACAGTGTAGAGTAGCACTTCTTAAAGATTTAAATGGATCTGTTTATTTTTGTCCCTGCATGTAAACTTTTGAGCCTTGTGTGGATCAAACGTGTGCGCTCAGTTTTGTTGTCCAAGCTGCAGTATTGTACAATTATTCCATCACGGAAAAAGGACAGTAAAATTTTAAAAAAGCCCAAAGTTCCCATGACATTCATGCCGATGAGATGATGACAGCTGTGTCTCTTCTCCATTCCCACTAAAGCTAACCTAACCTGTCTTTGGGCAGTGGGAGGAAACCCACACAAAAACTAGGAAACCTCTTATCATGAGCCAACAGTCCTAATTATTCTGCCATCGTGCAAGCCACGCTACTTGGTATATTTTCCAAATGTGAACGTTGTGAGTAACGGGGAGTGATCCTAGTAGGTGAGCAGCGTTTATAAAGAATCATATCTGGAGTAAGTGTGCTCACTCTCTGTCCAAGCTGGCAGGAGGATCCAAAATCAACTATTTTGATGGCTGATCTCTTGGGGTTACACAGCAGTATGTTCTCTGGTTTCAGGTCGCAGTGGATGATTGACAGCTCCGGAGTGGCCAGGAATAATAGTGCTGTAGACAAAACACCAACATGTGTCAACAATATTATGCAAACTGAAGTATAGTCTAAATAAGTGCACATCATCAGCATTAAACCTGCATTTACTGCACATTTCTAGAATTATTACCAGTGTTTACATATCGATCAGTAAATGTATTCAGACACCTGCCTCACTACACATGAATAACTGAACTGTTTAACATCTTTTTATTCCCTGATAAACATGTAAACAGTAGCAGGGATTGCTGTTTCCATCCTTAAGAGCTGAAGGTGTGAACCTTGGATGAGAGAGGCTGCAGGGTTAGGCCACTAACCCAACCCCACTAACTGCTTTGGACTGTGGGGGGAAGCCGGAGCACCGGAGAGAACACGCCAGAACGGGAGAACGTGCAAACTCCACACAGTGGAATCGAACTGAGGACCGTCTCCTTGTGAGGCTAGTCACCGCCGTGCTGCCCAACCACACCACATTTACAACCATTTATTCAAATGTGTTATTGTTACTTTGTGGTGCCAGCTGTGTGCTCAGTTTTAAAACGCTCGCCGTGATTGGCTCAGTCGTTCACGGTCAGCGCTTTGTTTAAGCGTAACTACAGACCACGACTATCACACATGCTTCCAGCACCTTTTGTGGAATCACAAGTACAAACGCTCAGCCTCAGTGTTGCAGCTGCATGTCGTCTCTATGCACCCACCTGTACAGAGCTGCTGTGCAAATTTCCTGGTGAGGTTGAGGGAAACTCCTCTGAAATTGGTGTTCCTCAGCAGATCGTACAGGTTGTAGCTCAACAACTCAAACACCAAACAGAGATGGTTCCTAAACATAAAGTGACGCTTCAGGTGGACTGCACAGAGACAGATTGACAGACAGACACAAAGAGACAAATGGGAGACATGGGGAAAAGTTAATCCACTGAATCGTTTAAAAATACCACAGTTTTGAGACGTTTCAGTTTCAGGTGTCAAAGGTGAGGTGAAATATTTTATATGTTTTTTGATTATTCGTCATTCCCATCTATGTCAACATTAACGGGACAGATTTGTTATTTGTTATTTGTCATTTCAAATGCAGGTAGTAAGTGCTTGCATAGACAGATCTTTGTACTTAAACAGCCTCAGCATGATAGGAGAGCGCACACTCTAAATACCTCGCATGTTTGATTTCTGCTGTTCAGCAGCCAGTGTTAGCAACAGTGCGTGTGCACACTAACAGATGTGTGTGCACAGAGAATAAATGTAGTAAAGGCCCCCTGTGCGTCTGTAATGAACCAAGAGAAGCTGTGTTGTACAGCAGTGTACAGAGTGTGTATCTTACCTATGTAATATTTCATCTCAGTGTCGTGCTTGTTCATGAGCTCCAGCAGGCGTAGTTCTATCTGTGCCTGGTTCAAAAAAGCCTTTTTGTTCTTAATGATCTTAATGGCAACCCACTCCTGCTCATGGTGGTCGTAGGCCTTCACCACCTGTGGACACATGAACACATGTTACATCACAGGTAGTGAATCACTCAGTTCAAGGACAGCCAAACACTTCCTGTCTGACTTTGTCCTGTCATGTACACAATACATGTAGCCTGTGTCATAACAACAATGGCTTTGCCTTTGATTTCTTAATGTAACGCAATCTACTGATTACAATTACTGAGTGCAGCTCCCTGTAAGAGCACGTTGGTTTGTTTGCTGTAATCAGTGACCTTCAGATGTGCTGCTGGCTGTCGCTGGGTTAGCCATACCGACGCTTTAGCTCTGTACATGACAGCTTTTACTAATCCTTCACACAGAGTTTACTTTCAACTTTTCACAGAGACACGGCCAAATTTCACTAACGGCAGAAGCCGTCAAATAACTTTAGTTCAGACATTTTGGACTTTGCGTCCGCAGTAGTAACAGAAGTGGAGAATGTTTCTTGTGGAGACCTCACCTGTCCGAAAGAGCCTTTCCCAATCAGTGAGTCTATCTCATAGCGGTCCAGCCACTTTTCTCCATTTTTCACAATGTAGTCATAATTGTCATCGTCATAGCCATCGTTATAGATTTTTCTCTCCTTCTTCGTGCTGCTGTCCTCAGGAGGGACCTGCTGGGCCCGCCGCTTCTTCTTAGTATAGTACACCTGTGGACACAAACACAGCTCAGGCTCTGCTTTACAGTACATCTGAAAGCAACAAACCCAAATAACCTGTGCACCAGCAACCAGCTGTTACTGCTCTGTTCTTCTCGGGGTGTAACAGCAGAACTGCCTAGATTAGCCGTCTCTTAAGTGGATGCTGGATTTCAGTGCAAAAAATGACGTTCACATCAACGACCTGTGGCGCACAAGTATAATAATAATAATAATGGATTGCATTGCTTTTCGAGACCCTCAAAGCGCTTTACAATGCCACTATTCATTCACTCTCACATTCACACACTGGTGGAGGCAGCTACAGTTGTAGCCACAGCTGCCCTGGGGCAGACTGACAGAAGTGAGGCTGCCATATTGCACCATCGGCCCCTCTGGCCAACACCAGTAGGCGGTAGGTGAAGTGTCTTGCCCAAGGACACCACGACCGAGACTGTCCAAGCTGGGGCTCGAACCGGCAACCTTCCGATTACAAGACGAACACCCAACTCTTGAGCCACGATCGGCCCATTTCATGGATGAAAAACTATAGATCAGCGCTGCTGAGGGTTTCCTTGCTTCAGAGAATATTTTGTTTCCTTGCTATAAAAGCTTGTTCTGTTTCGAGGTCTGCACTCTTCTGGACAGAGATCTCAGATGTCGTTTCTTGGAATCTGGTGAAGCCACTGGCCCAGTTTGGGGGTCAGTGGTCCAGTTACCACAGGCACCACTGTTGCCATCATCTTCCACGTCTTCCTGCGATCCTCACCCAGCTGTTGGCATTTCTCAACCTTCTTGTGATGCTGCTATCACTTGGTATAGCTGCATCTATCCCTCCGGTTGGTTAGCCAAGATAGCAATCTCTTTATAGTCAGTCTCCAGGAAATTTAAGGTGATGTCCTCTGAACTTTTGGACTGTGACTGTGTGTGTGGTCCAGCTTTTACAAATGCAGTGGGACCAGAGTCTGTTTAGACAGTTACATTTTCCATTTTTAGGTAAATCACATGTAAGGTTTACAGTAAGTCTCCGGGAAATCATGGCGACACAATTTAAAGTACAAAATAAAAGGGTGTGTGTGTAATGTTACTGTTTCATACCTCATTGATGTGCTTATAAGTTTTGATGAGGTCAACAGAGAGTTTTCTCAATGGAGCGCTGGCAGGGTCTCTGAAACTAGGGGGAATTCTCCGCTGGAGTATGGTCATATCAGACAGCACCTACAGAGAACAACAACGTTTCACAAACTCGTCTCAGGTTTGATGCAAGAGATGTTCCTCATGTGTGTATCAGGACAGCTTCACACTAAAAACAAATGTGTTCATTCTGTGTGAGTGCACATCAATAACCTTTGCAGTTTGTACCAACTGTATTAGTTTGCTATTACAACTAATACATGATAAGTTGTTCCACTGCACCAACTTTTAACAAAAAACAACTCAATACAAACTAAGTTGCTGGTAGTCTGAGGGGAGCACAGACCATCAGGCAAAGCACACACTCGTTTTTTATTCACATACAGGCCAGTTTCTTAAAAGGTCAGGTAACAGAATCTGACTGACTGAGGATTTTTAAATTAAGATTTTAATACTTGGTCCTTTTTTTGACAGATTCCTCACCTCAGAAACAGAAAGAGGAGGATTACTGACTGATGTTCTGCTTGGATCAAGTGTTGTTGCAGGGAAACTGCAAAGTGCCCTCTGGTGGACAAACTATGCAACAGCAACACTCATAACACAGTTGAAGGGAGTTAGTCTCATCTTTTCTTGCTTTTTAGTTTTTATCTGTCTTCTGCTGCTCGTCTGGGTTTGGGAAGCAATGACTGAATCACCTCACATAGGAGGCAGAGAGAAGGTCACACAGCTGAACCACCTAAACCTGCTCCTTTACTAATTAGAGGTGTAACAACTCATATTTTGAGCCCCTCTGAGGTGTCTGAGCTCTCTAAGCAAGTGTCCAGCCAGTACCTGTAGAAATGAGACTAGTTCTGGTTAGTGACCCAGAGGTCAGGACTATATCGAGGCTTGGAACACAGCTCAGCTGGTAAACCCAGCCTGTTGGTGTTCGTTAGTCAAAAAAGGAATCTATTACACATTATTTGTTACTTTTCTTAAATGTAATGCAAGTGATCGCCACAGAGCTTCTACTTTCGAAACATGCACAGGTAGCCTGACTGCTCATTTGTTTGTCACCTGTTGAAGATCAGAAGTTTGCAAACACTCAGCTTTAACGTCACTCTGGGTTCTTGGCTAGCCTAGCGTTAGCATGAGGTCTGTGCAGATGTTTGCAGAGAGCTGAAGTTGTGTTAGCAGCACAGTGCAGCTTGCACTTTACCATAGCGCTGGCGTCCTTTAGTGTAATAAAAGCAATCTGCTGTAGACTGCTCCACCATTTTCCTCCCACTGTACATGAACTGAAATCAGCTGACCTTTAACAGGAGCGTGCAGGAAGAAAAAAAGCATCTTTGATGTTTCTTCTATCCACCCGAGTGCAGATCACCCAAGAACCTTTGTTACTTTGTAACGCATTAGAACCAACACTGCTCATCCTAGCCTTAGTACCTGCTGAAAGTCACACTGAGGCCAGAAGAGCCACATTAGGGTAGCCACGTCGCTTGATTGCTTCTTTATAAATTCCAATGCTGGTACACTTACAAAAAGATAACGTCAGGCTCTAATATGTGGAAGAGCTTGGGACTGTGACATCACCATTTGAGTGGAATGGAAGTTCTTTACAGACTGGAGCACAATTTGTTGCTCTTTCCAGTTTGGAAGCAGCAGCAAAGAGCTAAGGTCGCAGACCAACAACAGCTTGGGCAACAGCTGGAAAAACATTACCTACAACAACATTTGGGAAAATCACAGTATTGTTACCTCTTGTAGTTTTCATGTGGTTACACAGCTGAGATGTGGCTGTTAGCTTGGTGGTTGCTACATGGCAGCATCAAAGAAACTCTATATGCTTTTGTTTTTAAAATACCGGGTACCATCAATACCTTGGACAAGTTGTTGTGGCAACCTCTGACCAGAGAACTACAAGCTGCTGCAGGTTTGTTGCACACATTACAGAGCTACGGCTCGGTCGACTGAGCCCCACACTCATGAATGTGTGCTGAAAGACATTTCTGCACTTTAACTTGTTTGATGCGTAGGTGCTCATCACAAACAGGTTCTGTGTTTGGGATCGTGAGCATCTGTAGCTGGTTCAGATGGATCTAGGGCTGTTCGATATAACCATATATATCGGATGACGATATAAAAACGTCTGTCGTTTCATTTTACGCTGTCGTTTGTTTCGTGGTGTCGCAAAATAAACCGTTTACGGCAATATTTGTTCATGGTTCTGATGGTCACTGTAGTTATTATTAATTTCTTAAAGTTCTCTCTTTCTCTTATATTTAATAAAACCACACCACGGACGGACAAGAGCCTGTTTGTATGTGTTGTGGTTAGCAACAATGACGGTAACACCATCGTGTGTCCGCATGTTTATTTTCCACATACACTTTTCAGAATAAAGCTCAAGATCCTGTTGAGACTTTTCAAAATAAACCGAATCACGTGAAAGATGCAGATTATTTATGGATGAGAAGTAAAAAAGAGCCGCCAGGTGCTAAAAAATAAAGCTTAGACTCAAACGTTAGAACAGGCTTTTCCCCGCAGCACGCCGTGTAATAAATACTCACAAAGAAACGGCGCCGTTACAACTTATGTCTAAAAATGTATCGTTTCATGCATCGGTTAAAACTCGACTCCAGCTACATGACGCACAGCTGGAAACACTTCACGCAGGTCGAGCTGCCCGAGATTCACAGAGTTTACAGAAAATGTTACATTTCTGTGATTTATATCGTTATCGGACGATAGATGTCTCATATCGGGATATGAGGTTTTGGACATATCGCACAGCCCTAGATGAACCCATCATTTTCTCCTAGATGAGGTATAACATTATTCGTTTCTGACCCATGGCATTAGCTTTCCTGAGGAATCCACGAGCAGTTAGTAACCACTATTGGATCAACTGCAGACTCCAACTTTGCTCATACTAGTTAGCGATATTTATTCATATCATTACCACTGTTCACTAATGTAAACTACAGTCTGTTCTATTTAGCTGTGTGAGGAGAGCAGCAGTGCCCTTTGGCATACAGGCCGGTAGGACCTGAGATCAGGATCAGAAGCAAATTGTGTATGAGACAGCCGGGAGATGATTATGATGTGCCCTGCTGCTGCTGTCGCTTCAGTTTACAGAAGACCCACAATGCCCGGTAGCTGTTTGCTATGAAAACACCTTAAGTGTTCACATTTTGAGGGATAAGATGTGGGTGGAGACCTGGCATACAAATGTCAGTATCGATTACAGTGACCGCGAAGCAAACGTCTATCTTCTAACTTTAGCTGTACTGGGTGAATCTGTAACACATAAAGTGGAGACATCTCAAAACTGAGACCCACTGAGCCAGGAAACATATTTTAATCATCAACTTCAAAATGCCTCTGAAATCGTTCTCGTCAGCTTAGAAAAATCCTGGTTACATTTAGAGATATTTAGAGTAGTCGTGTTATCTTAAAGGTTAACCTACTTTCAGTTTGAATGGTTCTGGTTCTTATATAGCAGTAGGGTAAGTGTTAGGCATGAATAGGTTTACGTGCTTTCCTCTTTACTTTGCTGAAACCTGGTTGGAGATGTATTTCTGAACATGTTAAAATAGTATAACGACAATAACAACTGAGACAAAGAAAACAAAATAAGAATCATTATAAATAATTTACATGTTAAAAAGGCGGAGGAAGCATAAGCTTATTTAATCCCACCCTCTTTCCACTATTAAGTAACTCATAGTCTACACGTTCTCTTCCTTTTATGCATCCATCAGAAATTCTTCATTACAATTTGCTACATGATTTTTTTAATAACCCCAGTAACACCCGCATATATACACATCCCCACTGTGAACATCGTGGGTGAGAACGCCCTGCCTCCTCCCTGCAGTTCGCAGTATGTGCAAAGGAGGAACAGATCCAGATGTTTAAAGTTACAGAATACAACGCTGACCCCAGAGTGACTGTAAATCTTCACAGAGTACCCGCATCACAGCTGATGGTAACAGTAGCTACCGCAGACTTTGGCTGTGGGGGCAGTGCCTCAGGAAGTGTCCAGCTTAGGGACGGATCCTTTTGAATAGCACGTGTCATTAAACCTTCATGACCTCGCAGACATTTCATGTTCAGTAGCTCTGCAAAGCAACAACGTTTGAACATCTAAAATGAATACAAAATGTTGATGCATCCCTCTGGCACTGGCCCACAGGCATGCGTGGTGGGACTGCTGCTGCGTGTGGTACCTGCTGCTGCTCGGCCATGGAGTGGATGGAGCTGAAGGAGGGGTGTGTATGTGAGTGCTGGCTGGTCATGGCTGGCTCAGCGAGGGAGAAGCCCTGGGCAGTGGAGGAGGAGGAGGAGGAGGAGGAGGAGGAGGAGGAGGTGGGCGGACATCCTGAGCTGCTTACACCTAAGAAGACAGAGAGAGATGATTAGACAGGGGAACCCCGACACCTTTGTTTGCATTATGGGAACATCAGAACTACTATTGTTTTGTTCCTGCACGCCCATGCACCACGCTCATCACCATCAACACTGCATCCTTCATCCCACACGTCTACTATGACGTGTGGACTTGATATTGTTTTCTTATCATATTAATATAACACAATGTTCAGTTACCTTTGCAGAAAAATAACTTTCAAGCAGCTAGTTTTTACTAAGCTAATATTTGTGTTCCCTTTTGGTTGAGTAAAGAAGACGAATCAGCAGTTTCACAGAGAACAGCTCACAACAGAGATTTTAAACTCTGAAGCTTCTAACTGGACCAAGTCCAAATATTATGTGTGAAACTCTTTACACCATCAGACAAGGACGTGTATCTGAACCAGTGGAAAAAACCTCACAAGACTATGTCTACAGTAGGCTGCTACGATTCGTCGCCATAATCTATGATGTCATACTTAAAACCAGGTGAATGTGTTTTTGTGACTGCAGTTACACTACAGGAAGCCGTGGGGCAGTATCGCCTGTATCGTCTGCGAACCGCCAAACAGGAGGAAGAAAAAGGATTTCCCAAAAACTACGTGACTGTGCACGCTGCTGCAGCGCACGAGCATTTAAACACGGCACGCTGGAGCATCAGCTCTGAACGCTCACGCTGACACCTTCATGTTTGTGTACGGTCATTTCATCTGAGGTTTTGTTCTTCTCTGCTTGATTCTGAATAGCAAACCTCTTCCACCTCACGTTAGCTTGTTAATCTGTGGGTCGGCCTATATCATTAATTAATTATATATATAATCAGTTAAGCAATTTAATTGGTGTTGAACACTACACCTTCTGGAGGCGTACAGATGGGTTTGTCCTATAAAGAGGCTCATGCACCAAGTCATCTCACACATGGTTATCAGCAGCTGGGAACGCTGCAGTTGTGAATTCACGACCGGAATCATCTGTGAACTTTGGAAACTGGACAAAAAATTATATTTAAATTTTTAAGTTGAAGTTTGAACTTAAGAACAGAACATCCATAGTTTCCTATCTGCACATTACTTTTGTTTAAGTACTACTCGCGCTTTGATTTGTATTACCTAATAATTAATTTGCTGTGGGATGAGACAACAGGGCGGTATTTACAGGGGGGCAGCCTACAACAGGAGGTTACAGTTGACTAATCGACCGATCCAAGAACAATTAGGCAGATTAGCTGACTATCAACATAATCGTTAGTTGCAGCCCTCGTTTACAGCTGCTGCATAGCTAAAGCAACCACCTAACTGGATAATCTGCCACACCCCTAGATTGGTCTTTTCCACACGTAATCAGCCTTTTCTCCTGATTGCATGTGTTACTTCATGGTCAGAGTCCATATTTGGCTGAGACTGTCATTTCTATATATCGACGTTCTTGTTGTTTTAAAGTAGCCTTGAGAAATAGTTCTCCAGCTTTTCTGAAGGTCTTTCTCTGGACACGGTCTCATCTTAGTCCAGTCCTTATACCTGACCATTCCCAGAGTGTTTTGTTTGATACTTAACAGACCTGCATGTAAAAAACCCGAAGCTGGACAGTGTGTGCACATAAAGACAGCTGAGGAAAGAACCATTTTAAATGGTCTCTTCAGCTGTGTGAGCAAAACCGTGATCCCAGGTAAAACACAGTTACAGTGCTGTTTTACATTTTTCAGCAACACAGTAATGTAATGTTTTACTGTATTAAATTTAGTAATCAGATTACAGTTACAATTATGTTGTTACTTGCATTACAGGGTTCTTTGATTATCTGCATGACAAACTCAACTCCAGCTCGTTGCAGGCGTCCACGACTAATGAAGTGCTCAGACTTCTTCCATGTAACAAAGCTGGAGCCCTCCGTGCTCACTGGGAGCTCCAGCGTTGCTGTCTCCACCCTCAGACCTGTGCCTCCACACCATCCTGTCTCGGAGGCCTACAGACGATTCCTCGGACTCGATGGCTTAGTTTGTTCTCTGGCATGCACCAAAAATATTTCTTACCCAATTACTCAGTTAAACATGGGAATACTCGATTGCTGAAACAGTCAATAGCTACAAGCCTAATGTTGTCACTTAAGCCATGTTCGAGGGAAGATCCTCCCTTGCGTGCACATCATGAAACGCTGCACACGTTCTAATGAGCTCTTGAAATGGAGCACAAACGAACATTATCTTCAACATCCTTTGTCCAGTATACCCACTGCACAAACCATCAGTCCATCCAGTCCATGACCACTGCAAACTAGAAGAAGCTTAGAGGAGATCTCTGATGTAATTCCACCCCCACCTCGAACCCATATGTCACTCGTTTTGCACACCTCACCACTGTCCTCATACATGTCCTGCACCACCCTCACAATCTTCTCTGCCACTCCTCATGCAGTACAACAGTTCCTCACACAGACACAGTGAAGCTCCTTCAGACCTCTTCTATAGCTCTGCATTAATATTCCCAATGCAAACATCACATCTGTAGTTCTCAGCATCAAGCCATGCTGCTGCTCACTGATCATCGCCTCTTTTCTTAAAAGCTCCGGACATCATGGTTGTTCATGAAGACTGCCACCTTTTATTTAAATATCTCGCTCTCCAGGATTGTGTTAAGCAATATTTATCCCAAACACCTCCACAGGTATGCAATTTGGACCAATCGCCTTTCCACATTTCATAGCTGCCCTGGCTTCCCCATTTTCTACATTCATCAGCTCCTCTGTCCACTCTGTCCATCTTCTCAGCCCACTTCTGAACTTTTTTGGACTTTTCCATTTCTGTCCTTGGTCACCTGCTACACATCTTTCCCCCTCAATCTCTCTCCCTAATAATAATAAATAATTTCTGCACACCTTTTGCATGTTGCATCAGTCCTTTTGAACAGTTATTGTAGGTGTTGCCAACAGTATGCAAAGTACGTCTGCTTCTCTGGCCAAGCAACAAACAGGTGTTTGGAAGTGCAAACCAAGTGCACTGGTGCCATTTTCATATTCATTTCATTTCTGTTCATCCTTCTAGTTATGCATTTAAGGCTCAGACCCAGAGCAACAATTCAATTCATACAAACACTCGATCAGAACAATAGATCTATCAGGACGTTGTGTCTTGTGTCTGACTCCGTGAGCCTCATAGAAAGGTCAGGTAAAAATACATTTGCTGAGCGACCCTTTTATTTAAATATCACAGTTTAAGTGTCTTCAGCTCGGCCATGAACCTACTCAACATAGCACAGTAAGTCAACTAGCTACCAAAACAGGACGTGTGACTTATAATACTCCCGGTCCTTTTACATAATTAATGACGGTTTTAGAATAAACAGGGAGTGGCCCAGCTGCTGACCATGTTTCTTCCTCCAGTTAAGTCACAAGAATGAGATGAGTGATAAAGGTTGCTCTTCTTACTATTCTCAGGATGAGAGACGCAATAAGAAGCGCTCCAACATGTCTCCCTTCTGCCAGCTGGCAAATACCAAAACCAAAATAGAAAAGTGTTATTTAGATATGTGGTTAAAAATAAGGCCGCTCACTACGCAGAGTCACTAAAAATGGGATCAAATTAGAAATTCTCGGGTCTTTGCCTCCTTCAGGTGACACGCAACTCCACACGGTGCTCTGTAGATAATCAGGTCGAAACCATTCAAGAATGTTCACATCAGGTCAACGAGAGGCCAAACCAACAGAGATGTAGCTGCTGCCATCCTCTTCAGCACAGGCACGTCTTTTAAATGATACACCTACACCTAAACTAAACTAGAAAAAATCCGTTACATACAGTAGGCATTTTGACCGCGTTGTCAAGCTCTGCCCTGCACTGTCTTCATTATTCAGACAGCACAGCTAACACTGGTCTACTGGCCAGAATCTGACGTAGAGTATAAAACATCTGATTTTTACTTAAGAGAATATAATAATACTGATGGTCAAAATCATCCTTTGCTGTGTTTATTTTATTTACTTAAATATAATAATTCGATATTGTTACTTAAGATACAAATGAAAAAAGTACTCGGTACACAAAATGGGATGAAACTAAAATGGAGCAGAAAACTTCAGTGATGTAATCACACCAGCGACAAAAACAGAGGAGCTACCATGAACTCAAACGTTTACAAGTAGGGATGGCACCGGTTCTGACATAAACGGTAGTAACCAGACGTTCTTCTCTGCGTGAGTAGCTTAATGTTGTTCGTGTGTAATTTACGTTGAGTAGGCTAACCACGTTATTACATTAATGCATGTAAGGTGAACTAGCAAACATCATCATAGCTACATGCGGCTGTCTTCTTGTTTGATGGCAGATACTCCCTTCACCCTGGCCAAAAAGGCTAAAATGACCAAAGAAAAAGTGGAAAACAGTTAAACATGAGAGGTTTAGGACAAAGTTTGTGTTTTTTCCATTGTTTAAGCACTGCTTCCTCTAGTAAGCGTGCAGTGATAGGAAGCTACCGCAAGTAAGAAATGGAAATACTGTTTGGGAATGCAACTGGAATTACTTATCTCAATATGGAGCCTGGATCTGTATCCCTCTTTACAAAGTGTAAACTGTGATGCATTAGACACAGTAGGCAGTGCACCAGAAATGATGATAGGTGGCTAGCATATTAGAAGACGATTAAGACTCAACTGAACCTGGTGAAAGCAAAGTTTTAACTCCAAATCACAGGAAGTACTGAGAGCTGACTAGTTTAAGTTTAAGAAACAACATGTTGTTAGTGGAGGTGCCCAGTGTTGATTGGCCCATCCTCTGATGAGAATACAGGTCAGAAAAGCTAAAGCTGCTGATCGTGGGCCTCATGGAAAAGGCCAAACATCAGTTTAGATCATCATGGTAATGGCAACTGGTTCTTATTTAGTGCTTTTCTACTCTATGTGAGCACTCAAAGCGCTTTACAACAACAATTTGGAAAGCAGCAGTCATGCTTAAAGTCCAGCGTTCACTACATCAAAGTAAAAGAGATTTCATGGCTTCATGGTTCAAGTATATCCACCATATCTATTTCTAATCAGGGCAAGCATGTCAACATGGAAAAACAACTTGCAATTCTAGGCTTGCCCCCACTATCACCTTCCATCCACAATATGAAGAGCTCTTCTGTTCATCGTTTTCTAAATGGCTCAATGAGAACGTAAACGGAGGTGTGCGGCTGGATGAAGGGCCTAGAAAGCTGCGAGTAGCTTCGAAGCTCTGTGCTGAACTGCGTGTGCTTGCTTGTGTGATGAGGTAGAAACAGTGATTCAGTGTGGGACTGTTGTGGTCCAGGTCCTGGCCTGCTTACAAACATGACACTCCTGGAGGGAGAGAGAGAGAATATCTGCCTAGTACTGAGAAACCTGCACAGTCTCTTTAAGAGACTGAGAGGCAGTCACAGCACTTCCTCACTCGGCCCCCCCCTCGCGCCTGTTCTGCCATTGGTTGAAGCGCGTTCTTTCTCTCTCAGCTGATTCGCTGTTGGTATCTAAGGGCTGGCTGGCCAGCACTCTATAAATAAACCCAGTGCTGTCTCAGCAGCCAGGCTACAATACTCATTAGCTACTTCTCTCTCCTCTTCTCCTTCTCCCCTGCTAAGCAAGTAGCTTCCAATAGCAGTCCTGGCTCTCAGCAACACTCTGACATACTCTCCCCTAGCAACTCAACCCACCCTACCAGCCGCTTTCTCCTCCCCCTCTTCTCCTCGTCATCTTTCCTACTTTCTCAAATCTCACTCCCTTCTGTCCTACTTATCCATCCATCATTCATTCATCCCTCACTTTCTCGCTTCACGACTTCAGTGCATCTCAAACAGCCATCTTTTCTATTCCTTTCCTGACTGCTGTTTCAATAATGAGAGAAACAAAGAGGAGTTACCTCAGGCAGCACAGCAACACACACCACAGTCAGAACAAGTTGGTCGTGTAAAGCAAACACTGTTCCCACTACAGCCCAGTGAAGAAAGGCCTCCTCATTATGGCAAACACAAAGACACCACCTTTCACCTTCTAAGGTTTGATACAATAATAGAAAATAACCTGGTCCTCAGCAGGGCTTGTGTTTGTGTGTCTGCACACCTGGCTGCAGTGAACAAAGGCGAGCACATGTGAATCCTGAGGTTTACTCTGAGCTTTGATGCTAAATTTTGTGCTGCTGAAAACAATAAGTTCTTAAGGTGTACATGTTAATAATTCATAATAATTAAATGTTCACCGCCCCAGGTCAGCGGCTCAGTTTCACTGGCCTTAAAAAAACTGTTATTTTTGTATTCAAAAAAAGTTGTATTCATATAATATTTTATTTTATTTCACTTTAAATCTGAAAAGATAACAACACAATGTTTTGAAAAAAGCATCGAAGCAAAACGTTTTGCCTCAAAGATTTTTATAATGAATGTGTTACTCGATGAATTGTGGCGCCTTAAGTCAACGCACAGTTTAACGGTCTAGGTGATGTTAAATGGGCTGGGATTGGCATCATCTGACCAGTTACACTGGTAACTGTATCAGCAGCTGAGTGATTTTACAGTAAACTTCACTCATAGAAACATAATACAGAACGCAGCTAACACAGCTGTGTATGAGGAATGGCACGTACAGGAGTGTAGTGTTCAAAGCGCTGTATGAATGTGTGTTTGAATCGCTTTGGTCAGTAAGACTGGAAAAATAAATAAATAAATAAAGTGTGGCCTATTTAAAGGCAGCAAGAAAGCCTGCAAAAAGGTCACTTGTGTGAATTAACAGACTTCTTAATATTATTATAACTTTATCATTAATCTATGGGAGAATCTGATGGTCCCATTAAATGCATGTTCTAACTTGCACAGCTTAGCTTTTACTCTCTCGGCTGCAGCCCGATGGTGCTGAATGGTTTAAAATGTTCAAATGTTTACAAAAAAACAAATAAAATCAAGGATCCCAGCCTATGATTCAGTAGGTTGTATGATTTCAGTCTCTCACATTATTGTGGAGGAGTTCTGGTCCACTCTTCATACAGCTTTGCTTCAGTTCATTGAAACTGGTGAGCTTTGAATGAGCCATTGCATCACCTTCAGACTGATGGGCAGCAACAGCCGCTTCTCTGAGATCACTGCTGATGTTGATCAGCAAGGACCAGATTATTTTTATGATGTCTTGATGTAAAACCTTTAACATTTTACCATTAATGTGTATACACACATGCCAGCGATCAGAGTAGAGTCAGATCTATTCAACTCTACTGTACGCTGACATGACATCCAACAATAAAACACTACATGTGTTGTACCTGTACACGGAGGACTGACATGCAACTCATGGAACTAGCAGCTCATGTTCTCTTGGTATCCATCATACCACACACAGCTTCATCCTACAGAAACTGGACTTCTGTTTCTCTCTCCACAGACAGGAAGGTGGGCGAGTTAGGGGAATGACATGGAGAAAAGTGACCAGGTGTACTCAAACCTGGGACCCCTTCTCTTGGTTCACACAACACTGGCTGTCAGAGAAGTAACATACCACATGTACTGTTGCTGTATTTAAAGTGTGTTGAGCAAACGGCTCCTTTTTTGTTTGCACTATGACAACCACAAATTTCTTGCTTGTGTAAAAATCTGGTAAATGAACTGCAAATAACGCTTTTCTACTCTGAGCATTTGCTTTAGTCAACTTGCCTCAGACATTCCCACAAAATCCTTTTTCTATGCGAGTGCCTTCCATCTACCATTCACAGACATTCATACTCTGATGGATGCATCAGACAGCAACTTGGATTTAGTATCCTTCCCAAGGATATTTGGGATGCAGACTGGAGCAGCCAGGGATCGAACCACCAACCTTCTGATTAGCAGATGATGTGCTTTACCTCCTGAGCTACAGCCCCCCCCCCCCCCAAAAACCCCTCTAAAACGTGGCAATAATTATGATGAAAGCAAATGATAAATAAACCCAGGAAATGTCCTCTACCTGCCACACACATCTGAACAAAGATGATAAAGTCTGAGGTGGATGGCCATACATCAATATCGCTGGGCTTCTTTTCTAACCACCAATGTTCACTCTAATAATGCTAATGCATTACTCTGGTACAAGAGCCTCTCACCGTCTGTACAGACTTATTTTGCACTTGAAAATGGGGCTAATTCTTGAGTCTGTTATCCACTCTGTCCCAAGCTTTTAACACAGACATTAGAGTTTATTAGGAATGCCATATTTGTAGGTTGATGCTCTGCAGCATCAGACATGATGACCTGACAGTGACAGCTCGATCAGTACTTGAAGTCGATGAGGAATTAGAATCTCTGGATAAATATCAATACTTGGCCCTTACCTGTACTGTGGTCATGACCAGTCTGAAGCAAATGTGCTACTGGTCCTCAGCAATGTCACAACACTCAACTCTGATTCAAGCCGTTCTGTCTGTAGCCATAAGTTCTTTTTTAAGAGTAAGCGCCGCAGCAGCAACAAAGCAAACAAATGTCTGTCTTTTTAAATGTTCAACGGTAACATCAATCCTCTAGTACAAACCTCCGAACTATCAACTGGGCATGGGTTTTGCAGCAGCCCACAAATGCTGCTGTAACATGCCAGCAGATGGCAGACTGTTACACCTACTGTGTGTGCCACTAGCACAACAAGAGTTATGGATTTCAATTCTGTGAATGCTTTACATAAGTGACACAGCTGGTTCCTGAAGTAGTCCTACAGGCACTCCATACACAACAGATAATTACAAAGAAACACAGCTACTGCTCTGAGCAAACAGGTCCATGAAATCCTTGGAATGTTCCACACAGTCGCTCTGCACCTGTTGTTTGGGACAACAGCGCACTGTAGTCAAGAAGCACCAGCATGTAGTGAGTTTGAAAAGGTAGCTGATGACCCGAGATGCATCAGCTGGAACATGAGTGTGTTTGTGAACATTAGACAGAAAAGTGCATGTATGAATGTGACTGGGTCAGTGAGGCTTTCATGAAAGCACCAGTCCAATGATCATTTTTCAATCAAAAGATATTGACAAGAAACTATTTTTCAACAATTTCAAACAAGGAATTTTACACAGAAACCAAAACTATGACGACATCAGTTACCGTATTTTCACGACCATAAGGCGCACTTAAAAGTCTTAGATTTTCTTCAAAAAGTGCGGCGCGCCCTATAGCGCGGTGCGCCCTATGTGTTGTAAGGAGGACGTAGTAGAGAACACCATGAGAACGTTAAAGGGTGAAGTGTGGGCGTTGATCGTATATACCGGGACAATCGCACATACCTGTATAAAAGAACAGGTATGTGCATTATGCAGGACATTGTTGTTTTAACAACCATGAAAATGGCAAAGAGACACGCTTATGAAGCACAGTTTAAACTGAAGGCCATCAGCTACGCGGAGGAACATGGAAATCGAGCAGCGGCGAGAGAATTTAAGATTAACGAATCGATGGTTCGCAAATGGAGGAAGCTGGAAAACAAGCTCCGACAGGTCAAGAAAACGCAGCTGAGTTTCCGCGGACATAAGGCGAGGTGGCCAGAGTTGGAGGAAAGACTCGAGCGGTGGATCATCGAGCAAAGAGCGAGCGGGAGAAGCGTTTCGACGGTCACCATTCGGCTAAAAGCAGTTTCACTTTCACTTTTTATGAAACTGTGCCATTTTTCCATCCGGACCAGGACTACGGTAGCGCAGCAACTTCCAGCGGATTATAAGGAAAAGCTGGCCATCTTCCGCTCCTACTGCAGCAAACACATCGGCGACAAAAACATCCAGCCCAGCCACATCACAAACATGGACGAGGTGCCGCTCACTTTTGACATCCCGGTGAGTCACACTGTGGAGAAGAAGGGGACCAGCACGGTAGCGATACGCACAACGGGGTATGAAAAGTCTTCTTTTACTGTTGTGCTTGGCTGCCATGCTAATGGACAGAAACTGCCGCCTATGGTGATTTTTAAGCGAAAGACTTTGCCTAAAGAGAAGTTTCCAGCAGAAATCATCATTAAGGCAAATGAAAAGGGCTGGATGGATGAGGAAATGATGAAAGACTGGCTGAGGGAGGTGTATGTAAGGAGACCAGGTGGTTTTTTCCACGCAGTTTCACTAAGAGTGGAAGGCAGCGCCGGGCGAGTTACGCCACAATTTGCCAATGGATTGTAGATGCTTGGGCTAACATGTCTGCTGGCACTGTTGTTCGAGCTTTCGCAAAAGCCGGCATCATTTCCGAGGAGCCGCACGGCACGGAAAGTGACTCTGACAGTGAAGAAAGTGAACCTGGCATGTTTGATGGAGATTTAGCGCAGCTGTTCAATTCAGACACAGAGGATGAGGACTTCGATGGGTTTGATTGATGATAAAAATGTGAGTACCAAACTTTGTTTTGCTCCTGCTTTATTTTTAAATACTCATACGGTACTTGTATGCGCCCTATGATCCAGTGCGCCTTATGTGTGTGTTAAATACAGTAAGGGCACACATAACTGAGACTGCGCCTTTTAGCACAGTGCGCCTTATGGTCGTGAAAATACGGTAAATGAGGATTCAATCTAAAAGGCAGAGCACCCTAGTCTTTCATTTTGGATCCATGTGTTGGATGATGCTTTTTAGCTCCATCTGCAAAAAACATGCAAAACAAAGGAAAACAAATGAAAGAGTATGTTTAGAAAGGATAGTGTTGCACTCCTCTGGTAGTTTTCAGAGACTCTATGAATCAATGTGAATATTAACTGACGGCCCAGCAGTTTAGTAAAGGCACCTGCATGGTTGTCAGTCCTGTGGAGAAAGGACAGACAGCAGGTTGTTTTCTGTCACAAACACACTCTGTGGGCTCCTCTTGCTTTTGCTCTTGTTGGTCCTTCAGCTGGCTGGAGAAGACTGAAGTTCTAACACGCACACAAAGCTGCGTCTACTGCAGCCACACTCTGTCCTTTCCCCACGTCAACTATGCTGTCAATCCCCTGGAATGGCACACTGCACACTCAGAATCTTTCACTCTGTGCAGCCGAATAGCAACACAAAGACACTAACGAGCAACCTTGAACCCTGATTAAGACACTGGACATTAGGTGTGAGCCATATGGCCTCAAAATAAAACCACGAGTTATCAGGAAAAGTTTGCAACAACTTGTTTTATTGATGCGTGCAGCTTGCATTTACAAGTGCACGTTAATATAACTCATTTTGTAATGAGTTACTGTCACTGATGACACACTGCCAGGTTTGAATCGTGAACCTACTGAAATAAGCAGCAGCAGCATGATAGTGACACAGTCTTAGCTGAATGTAAGCACAAAAGCAGGTTAGATGGATTTCGCCCTGGAAATTTCCAGCAAACGTATTAAATTACTAATTAAGACTTTAATTTAACAATAAAGTAACTTCATCCTTGTAATGCTTCAGTATTGTTACAAAATACACAATCATACATGATGCAATAAAAGTGAAAAATCATTTCTAGCTAGGATGTTGTCGTTTTTTTGCTCATGGATTTCCATTTCAGACATGGACATGTTTTAATGGTTTAATGCACATCTGTCAAAAACCCACCAAACCCTTTGATGATAGCATTGTATCTTCTAGATGAGGTAGGTTTCATGTGTGTGTCTGCACCTTGAAGTGTATTAGTGAATGAGTAGTTTTAAAAGAGTACGTTAGGCTACAACAAAGAAAAGTGAGCATATTAGCTAGAGCTTACACTGTGATGCTAAATGTTGTGCTGCTGCAAACAAGATGTTAGATGCTCAGGATGAATGGGAATTGTAATTCAGTGTCCAACATAAGAGCACCAGGTGCTCCAGAGTTCTACTGACCTGCCAAAAGACTTTTCTATTTATATTGGAAAACACAGTTTTATTAATATTTGATTTCATTTAGCTTTAAAACTGAAAAACAATGTTACAAATGCTTTGAAATGTGGTCTAGTACACCCCCATCAGACTCCCCTCTACTACTGCTCTCTTAGCAACGTAGAACTTTAGGTTTTTTGATTTGACCTATTCAGAATACGTTTGGTTAGTTTCTGGTGTGACTTTGCTTGTTGCACTGTCATTTTAATTTGTTTCAATATGGGCTGAATTTCTTTTATTGTTGTAAAGTGGGTGATATTTGCACAGGAAGATTTCAGAGAACTTCCAACACAAACAGCAGTTGAGCAGACATCCCAGCCTCAGTAAACATCATGGCCGTGCTGATCGGTTTGACACAGACTAAAGGAAGACGCTTCCACTCCAAGTTTTTAGCTCATTTTGGCTGTTTTACGTTGTGCCAGTTTTGTAAGCACACATTGTTATTTCATTTATGTGCGTTTGTAGTCTGACCATTCAAACTAACTGCATGCCACATTTAGCTCATTACCCATGTTAATAATCTCACGCACATCAGTGCTTTATGCACGTTGCATTCACGAGTACAGTTGATTAGAATCACCAATGAAGCTAACAGATGTCTGCACTGTGGGAGGAAGCTAAAACACTGTCCTAAACACTAATCACATCTTTTCCAAAAGTCTGCTTATTATTTTGACTTGAGTTCAATTTGTTAACTTTGATCCTCGTCTATGGGCAGTCGTGCCCTCACTTCCAAATGGCCTCTCCAAGTGTTGAGCTTTTCTCTGTAGGACACTGGCCTGTTTGTACCTCTGTATTGTGTGTCAGATATCGCCTGTCATAATACCAGGACACATTTTAGGTGATATAAACATGTCAAAATACAATATAATAGCAAGCAACGGCATCCAGTTACATTTCGTAGCGCACACAACGGCACAAGCTAAGATATTACTGAGAGACAGAAACGTGTCCGTCTCCAGTGAGCATTTAGTCAATCAAAACTGAGCTTCTTGAACAATCTCACAATACTTGGAAAAATATGCAAAAAAGTAACAAACCATGTGACTCAAACACACACTATCGAGTACAGCCTGGCTATGACAGCGTGCAAGGAAGAGATCCTGGCAGCTGCTGATGTGCAAACACAACTCCACCAAGCATCGCTGCAACATTTCAGCTAGCTGCCCTCCATATGACAGGAGGAGCAAACAGCGTGATGATGTAGTTACATGGTGCAAAAGCAGCTCGTTAAATAACTTGACCCAAAATACAGAAGCCTGAAGATATGTTTTAATTGTAATCTTATTGTGCAGATTCTTGAAGAGTTACAGAGTGAAGTTAGTTATTGTTAAACTAAAATGGCGGGATATACTTTTCCTTTAAAATTTCCTTTGTTGTCAATGTCAGTAGCTGCTGGAAAAGAAGGATGGAAAATGCAGTTTTGTTTGCACTTAAAAATACAGCTGCGCCAAGCTGCAGTTAATAACAAAACATCAGTATTTGTTTTCTATACTGTCAAACATATCACAGCTTTCCTTTAAATGCTGTAATATATATATATATATATATATATGTCAGAGATCTCTGTCCAGAAGAGCGCAGACCTAGGAACAGCTAAGATACTGTGCAGGACCCTCAAGCTCCCAGGCTGTGGTAGAGGACCCGAGCTTGAAGGATTGACTGCCCGCAGGGGCGAGTGGGGAATTTTATATATATGTATATAACAACTAAAAGCAGAAATCCAACTACAGGCCAACGTCAGGCAGCTAGCATACATATAACTGCTAGCAGTAGACAGAGATACTTGTGTAGGCTACATTAAAGGCTATACATAGGTTCACTGCACCAGCATAGATCAAGTAGAAGCATTTGCTTTTGTGTGTGTGTCTCTGTGTGTGTGTGTGTGTGTGTGTGTGTGTGTGTGTGTGTGCGCGCGTCTGTGTGTAATTACACAGTCTCATTTGAACCAGGTAACCTTTCATTGTCATTTGGTTTAACAAAGTCCTAAAGGCACACTAGGTCCAGACTGTCTCACGTGGTGTTGCTCATTACTATTAAAGGTCTGACTAACCAATCTTTGCTAAACATCAGGTATACATGGACTACTGAGCCTAAGAACATCAAGGCCAAACTTTGGCATGTTTAATCTCAACCCAGAGGTAATGCACTGCAAGGACTCTAGATTTACCATCAAACACGTGTGATATAGATGTTGTTCTTACAACAACAACAACAACAACCCACTGAGAGAAACACTGACCTGTGTGAACACATAACTCAAGTCCACTCAGGTGCAGAGTATTTGGCAGGAGTGGAACGGTGGATCAAACACAGGAAACAACAACATGAAACAACTTGCACTTGCTGGTGAATAAAATGTTATAAACTCACTGACTGGAGAAACAGCAATGAGAAGTATTAAGATGCTTTAGCGCTGACCCATCTGAAATCTTCATGCAAGTAGAAGTATTCACTACATCAGCCGGCCCTCTGGTCTAGTCCTCACAGTTGTGTTGCAAGAAGCACAGACAGACCTCAGAGCAATTATAATTCATGCTGACCATGTGCTAGAAAACAAAAGCCATTTGTTGCACTTTCTGAACACTACTAAATAAAAACTGAAAAGTTACGGCCCATCAAAACCATTCTTTTTGTTTATTTGCTTTTTTAAGCCCATCGAAACGCTAACGGTCCGACTGTAGACAGACATGTGGCCACTTTTAGAACGCCGGGGTCACACGCCAGGACCCTGACACAGTCAACGCACAATTTAAAGTCAACACATGCTCCTAACATTGTGTATATATAAATGATCACAAATGACCACACACACAGGTTACTATACTGTGAGTAAAGAAGAGTTTCCACTGTTTTGAAATCAGTGGGATTGTGTATATTCTGGTGTGTACTAACTCTTGTTCTTGCGGAGCAGGGCTGAGGCGATCCAAGGTTCTGACTGGACCATCCTGCAAGTGGGCACAGTCTGGTCTTCCACAGATGATGACGTGACAACCATGGAAATGCTTGGAAATGTCCAACGCAGCAGGGAAACAGTGTCAATCAAAACGCTGTGACAGACGAGCAGAACTCGTGCGGGTCAGGTAACTGTCATCAATCCCAGAGTTTGCTTCAAAAGTTTACATCCAACTAAAAAAGGAATCTTGACGTGGTGGGAAACCAACCAACCAACCAATCAAAAGGCACCGTCTTCTCTGGCTTGTTTTAAAAAAAATGTTTTTTTAAATCTTTTGTGACTGTGGTTTCTAAGGCAACCAAATGGTGTACAGGCAGCTTGTCTCTCGGAAGTAAAAATATAAAGGATGTAATTTCTGTCTTTTGTGGTGTTACACTATATATAGATCTCTCATGGTACATATAGATATATATTCTGTCTCTCTGCAGACATGGGAGTGGAAGGGAAAGAATATTTGGTTAGTCAGGTCAGTTTTTCGTTAGGTTGGTTTTGGCAGTTTCATGCATTCTTTCTGTGCGCTGGAGGCGTATATCACTCCAGGTCGCTGGTGACTGATCTTTCAGGTAGTCAAAAGCAAGTGTTTTATCGAATCTAGTGTCTACTGCGATCACGCGTTGAGGCCAAACGTCCCAGGGATAAAGGCATAGAGTCTCTTTGATACGTTCAGTAAGTCCTGGCCAGAATAAACCAAAAGTAAGTAGCTAGTTCTTCAGCCATTTCAGGAGCAATCCAGAACGGGCTTTGTGTCCGCTGAAGATTTGACTAGTGGAGCACAGGACTGCTAGTTTTGCCAGGTTCCTTAGACTACATGGTCAGTATGGTTCAAGCACATCTTTTATTATTTATTATTATGCAGCAGAGTATGTCCAGTTGTTGCTGTTTTTCCAGACTACTTATAAGCCACCTCAACTAGCTGTAAGTGGAACCTGTGCTAACCAGGCTCGCCAAGCATACTGCCAGGTGGACGAGCGAGGTAGGATGATAGATGGGATGGAAGAGAAGGAGATGGAGGGGAGTTGGGTTTCCAGCTGCCTGCTTTTACCCCATCCCTGACACTAAAAATAGCCCCAATTACTGGTGCTTTCTGGGGGACTCGTTGCCAGACAGAGTAGGACAGCACAGAGTGATGTGATCACTCAGACTAATCCAGTGACACAAACAGCCTGCACCGAGAAAGTCACACAGTATATTCAGCCTGAGCCCCACGGAGTCCTGTGCCGTTTCCCTTCAAAGCCTACAGCAAGAGGTGGCTGCCCTCTGTCAGGCTAAAAAGGCGCCCTTTTATTAGCCAAACAATATTAGTATACACTCAGCCTTAACAAGAAGCACTTTTTTGCGCAATCCAGTGCGCCTTGTTGCTTCAGAGGTGTGTAGCTCCACACAAAGTTACTCTAACTGTACTTGAGCATTCGCGAGTCAACGGGACCGCCGGCTGGCGCAAAGTGACGAACCACCAGCACGGGAACACTTCACCTCAGCCGAGGAACTCTTTCAGCTCCGATTCAGAAGCGGAGGAAATCTCGAGAGGCAGTATAGCTCCAGCGTCTGTGCGCTGGGGCCGAATGTTCCCCGCGTTAGACAAAAGCCGACGACGGGCCGCGTTACACTCCGAAACACCGGCACAATAACACGGTCCAGGAAGAGGTCGAGTCTCTGAGGTAATTACTCGCTAGTAATATCGCAAACAACGACTGAACTGCAACAAGCCAAAACTTCAGAGTCGCCTCGGAGTAAACAAAAGAAACCAATTCCAGAGTTCCTGAGCTTGCTGCCTTTCGCTTCTTGACGGGCCCACTCGTCAGTCTGCTTCCGCTTTCTTCTCTCGCGCTTACTGTCCTCGTATACTCGTCCTTCTCAGAACGGGAAAAATAGTTTTATTCCTTCAAGGTGGAAACCTTCTCCGGGGCGATTGTGAGTCATATTTTTCGCCCGTTTCCTTCTCCGTTAGACAGAATCTGTGCGCCTCTCCCACACGCTCCCCCACCCTGCGATAGGGACTGTACCATGTGCCGGTGGCAGGGGTCGGGGCTGGTGTGTCTGGCACAGATACACCGAGTACTATTAATACCAGCAGACCTGCGAACACAGGTTAAACACGTGGCATTGTGGACGTTCCACACAGACTGTCATATCAACTACCAAAAGTATTTCAAATAACTATACGAAACAGCATCAACAAATCAAGTGAGTTAGCGGTACAGCTGCCTTCCCTCTGACAGCAGTAGTCTGCTCCAAGCAAACCTCTCCCGTCCTGTCCATTTATAGTAACAGCGGGATATATATACTGGAAGTTTATACACAGGCATACATGGACAACGTTCACTGAAAATCGAAAAACGATTGAACATTGTATACACGGGACAGCTTTGACGGACGACTGTTTTACATAACATTAGTCCGTGTTAACAGTGTTAAAATGAGTGAAACAGATAATCTCTGTTTTACTTCAAACTACATCAACCTTAGTTTGTTCTCGGTGGACAGCAGCCTGTGAGACCGTAAAAACGAGTAGTTAAATGACAGTTTAATTAATGCGTTATTCGGTTGTCAGAAATGAACCAAATGCCACGTTTATGTTGCTACCGTGTAACACACAAAGGCTCTTTTTGTTCTGGCTTTCAAAATGTTCTAACTTCTCTGTACTCTGGCAGTCGTAGCCTCTACCCTCACTCTGCACGCACACTCTCTGTTGCTACCCGACGCCATGGCAGCTGCAACGCAATTGGCTACATAAAGTCCCATCCCCTGCTGTAATTGGGTAGCAACGGCTCTGTGGGCGGGGCGGTCAGCTTAGTTTCCCTGGGTCTCTTCTGACGGCGCGGTGCGAGGCAGTGGTGACGCGGAAATAGTTTGAAGATGTCAGGTAGAAATGGAAAGAAGGACAGGCAGACCGAAATGGTGGGGGTGGAAATACAGCGGGGGAGAGAAAGGGGCAAAAGGTTCCAATAAGCACATGGTCACTGAGTGACTTTACAGCTGAGAGGTTTGACTTGTCTTTACAAACCAGCCAAAGCTAAAAGTTGTTCCTGTTGCTATCCGAGCATTCTGGCTAAATCAAGCACAATGCTGCCTGGGAACAGCACAGTGTTAGAAACCAGCTGATAGCTCCTTGCTTTAAAATCACCCTCAAACTCAGCTGCCTCAACAAATGTGTCAGTGCTCATCAGTTTTTAGGATTTGTTTTAAATACAGGCTGACTCTCGAACTGGTGTTGAATGAAGTCATATATGGTTTTTAAAACAGTAACAGCCTAACTAGTCCACAATAGCTTTGTAATCACCTCCCAGTGCTTCATCATTCTAAATGTAGTGCCCTTTCAAAAGGGCAGAATCTTCTGTCACGTCTACTGGTTACTGTTGGACTTCACATCCTGATTGTTGTATTGGTGTTATATTTCTGTTATTTTGAGATGACTCCGCTTATTAGCTCCAGTATGTAATTCATTTATGGGCAAATGCTGTTGATATAGTCCTATGAAGGGCATGCTACAACAACAGACAGATACTCTAGTTCTGAACACCAAGCTAAATTTCACACCAAATGTATCAGAAAGTCCCCAATTTATGCCTTTGCAATGTTCCTCTGACTGCAGCCATCTCCAAAACACTTGGGGTCCAATTTCCCTCACAATCACATGATGAAAAACAGCAGACCAATCACAGTTAAATTAAGACAGCCTGGCTAAATAATCAAATTTGCATTTTTAAAAAAATCAATGAAAATAAAAGGCATAACAGACAAATGCAAGACAGTGGCAACAGGGTATTACATGAAGATTTATTGCTACAGGTGCTCTACTTCAAAAATGACTCATGCCCAGCTAAGGTTGACTGGGCCTGTGTAGGAACCAGTGCAATGTAAAGCATGCTACAAAGGGGAAAGTGCAGGCCCCCAAAGTTCTACAGGAAGACAGTGGTTTGGCGGGTATGATGGTTTTAGTAAATATGATCTAACCTAAAGCAAATTTCTCCTGAACAATGATTAAGCTGATATTTGGGTGCAAATGCCAGAAATCTCACTGGATCTAAAGCTGGAAATAAAAATAAGAAAAGCCCCAAACTAAGCTGTAAAACCAACAGTGAATAAAAGAGGCAGATCAGGATTTATAATAAAGACCGATGAGTAAGGAAGGTTTATACCTTACAGCCAGATGTATCCATAACAATTAAAAAGACAGCTTTTCACTGTCCTACCACAGTGCAGACCTGGACAGCTTATATGTGACCTTCAAAATAAAAGCAACAAAGGTGTATTATAATTTCCATAAAAGTAAAAAGAAACAAACAAACAAAAAAAACCCTCCTGATGAGGAGTTTATCAAAGACTGTGTGACTCAAAGACTGCTAAATAAACCCTGAGCATTAGACAACATGCCCCTCTTCAGCTGAACCATAACAAAGTGGACAGAGAAGGTGGGAAATCTTCAGTTTTGACTTTCTCCTTGACACTGGACGAGAACTTTCAGATTTGAGACACAGCCCAGTTTCTCATTTTTGTATGTGGGATTACAAAAGTGTTTGATATTACGGATAGGCTGGGGCTGAAATGGATCAAACTGGCAGGTGTTACAACGATGGCTGTCCAAATCTGATAGAAACAAAACACGTTTGAAGCAGGTGCAAGAAAATGAAGCCAGAAATGAAAACAGGTATTTTTGCATTTATCATACACCAGCAGATGTTGTATAGCATAGTGTTGATGTTAAAATCAAAATAGTTAACTTCATTAGGCAAGAGCAATGATCATAGACAGTTTATTGAGCATCTGGTGACATAGGCTACCACACATCTGGTGGCTCAGCCAAAGTGATACAAGAGTTTTGTGAGAAGTAAGGCAAGGACATCCCAGATCTCCCAGATGCAGAGTGGAAGGGCGATGGTGCATTTGCTCAGACCCTGAACCTGACTTTAATGAACTAGTTCAAGCCCAAATCAGAGATGTCTCTCAGGGGATAAGGAGAAAGAACTGAACAAAATGAGAGATGAAGCAACCGAATTACAATTAAAATAGCAGTAACACTTTATATAAAGTTAAAAGTCACATGCACATTTTGTTCATAATTGATTTTAGGAAAACTGATTATATGTTGGTTTTTGCTGTGCTGATTTCACATTTTCATTGGCCAAGGACAAACAGCACTATGACAAAGTTGACGTCAAACTGATGTTACATCTGCTGTCACTAGCAGCACTGCAGGTCATGCACCTCTTAATGCTTGTAACCTGTCATGCTGTGCTGCTACCACTGATTTGAACACGCAACTGTATAATCAGTGCAAAGATCAGAGATTCACAGATTATACAGAAAGATATGCTGCAACAGTTTGAAAATCGGAGATTTTTTGGAAAAAAACAAAACAAGCTGTAAACAGTTTCCTTGCATCCAGTTTTAGGTGTTTCTCCTGCTGTAGCACTGCTGATGGGAGTTACTGTCTGAGAGGCGACGCCCATTATTCAGTGATGATGTTAACGGCGATGTGCGAAGCAACTAATGACAATTTAATTGTAGCATCTACTCTTACCAGTAGGTGATAAAAATTAATACTGATTATAAACAAGTTTATCTTATTGGTACTCCACAACAGACCTGGGTTTTTATGTGGCCCTTTGGGAGAATGAATTGCACAACCCAGAGCTTATAACAGTTCTACTCTCACGATGCAGTCCGCCACCCTTCAAAACTATCAAAACAAAAACATTTAATACAAATATCTAAACTATGACATTTATATACAACAAGTCTTGACTCACATTTCTTTATATTTATCGTCCAAGGAGCCAGAGTTACTTGTCATTTTTTTTCACAGTGGTCTTAAGCAAAACTTCTTCTACTTTCTGAAGGTCTTTCAGAGTTTTTATTTGGACATTGGCTTCTTTTTCACTTGTTTTTAGTCCAACACTTGTACCTGACCACTTTCAACACTGCATCTTGATATCTGGCCCACGAAACATAAAAAAGTACTTAACAGACAGTTCAGCAAATAACCAGTTTTAATTGTTCTCTTTAGGCAATTTTATAATAGCAGCCTTTTGCAAAAAACTCATCATTTGTTCTCATTCTTTTAGTTGACTCAATTTAAAAAATGCAAATATAGGCATTAAATGGTATTTTTGAAGTAGCAATGTGATTCCCAAAAAGCTATTAGCTGAAAACTATCATATCTTAAGAGAGTGTTTGCAGTGTCCTTAAAAAACTGAAGGTGGACAAGGGAAGGAGTCCAGTACAGACATGAACCTTGACTGCGAGATGCATCTACTATCCACTGAAGCCTCATCAGGAATGGTCTCAGTAGAAGGGCTGCTGTCAAGAAACCATTTTTAAGGAAGAAAAATGGGAAGAAAAGACTGAGGTATGCCAAATTACACAAGAACTGGACTGAAAAATCAGGGGAACAGGTCTGACGGAGTGGTGAATCCAAATGTAATAATCAGTTCAACTTGAGATCAGTATGTATGAGGAGGTCAAGGGAAAGGTCCAAATGTGAGCTCTGTCATGGTTTAGGGTGCATGTCACTCAGTGGTTTTAGAGATCCTGTCAAAATTGATGGAAGTATAAATGTAGAAAAGCATTCGGATTCAGTCGGGAAAAGGTTTGGTTTTTCAGCAATGATCCAAAACACACTGCCATTGCAGTAAAAGCATAGTTGGATAGAAAACATCACAATGATACACTATCAGTCGTGGATTGGGTTCCCTCAGACCTCATCATTAAAACAGGATAAGATAAGATACGCTAAGATGAGCTTTACTGCCATTGTAAGCATGAGCATACAATGAAATTGGAAACATACAATGAAATACTGAAGCAGTGTGGGCTCTTCTTGACAAACAACAGAGCAAATACAGAAACACCCAAAGAGATTTGAATGTCCTTCAAGACGCCCGGGAACTATTCCCGAAAACTATTTAAAGAAGTTACGGGAAGCTGCTGAAGAGAGCAGTGAGAGGAAGAGAGGTTGTGTTGAAGAGTGAAACTGGTCATACCAAATATTGACGCTCAAGCTAGTTAGAACTGTATGTACATACTATATCTCCATGTAAGTGCAGCATTATTTCCCGTTTTCCTAAGAAAATATAAAGAAACGTGGAGTGGCTCATGACTTTTGCACAGTACTGTACACTCAGGACTTCATTACTACGTGGATACTGGTGTATATTAAGCACTAGTTTCATTTAAGTTCCTTTGTACAAGGAGTTTTGATCATAGATGGTATTTTCTCAGAGTCTTGCTTTTTCACATTTTTTGTGCTTGATTTTAATCGGTACTTGATGAATAACAGTTTAAAATGTATCCTGACCTGTAGTAACCCGGTACAATTGGCTTTAATATAGATTTTCTCTCGTAGTATTTTTGATTTTGACTTTGATGTAAAATAATTCATTCTAAAACTAACATCCAGCTCAAGTACACTATAATTATGTGCGTCCATTTCCTGCTGAACTGTTCTTTTTGTGTGTGTGTTTTATTTCTCTACTGCTGTCTATATTTCCAAATATGTGAATAAACTTTAGTATTTCCCTTCATGGACTTACTGTCTTCCACTAAATCACGTTCAGCTGTACTAACGACCAGACAGCGGAGATTACAGCAGCAGTGCATGGAGGCAAGCAGACTTTGAGTCTCACGTGCCTTGCAGCAAAATTCCACCCGGCAACTATACACTGTACCATGGCAACAGCCTTGCTATTGGTCCCCGGTGCGTTTTCAAATGACCAATGGGATGGCCAGCCGCGGGTGATGCTTGTTGCTAGGTAAACATGATGCAGAGGAAAGATAGAGGAGCAGAATTACCATGCTGCTACTGCAGGGTGCTTTAAGCAAGGAATGGAAGAGCACTTTACAGTCGGAGATACCCTTCTCTTTCTCAGCACTTGGCGGTGCCATAGAGACAAAGAGAAGACGAAGCAGGAATGACACAGTCAAAAAAAGAGATAAATATTAGACTGGTGAGGATGGCACTGCCATAGGGAGAGCTTCCTTAGAAAAATTTAAAACAGTAACGTTTTCCAGGTTTTTGTGTGTGTGTGTGTGTGTCACCGAATATTACTGATTTAATGAACATGTCCATTTCCATAGGAGAAAAAAAAGCTGCCTCAGTACAACTCAGCAAATGTGGGTAACACACCCTAACAGATTAATGTTAATGAATACGATAACACAGTAAAATACATAGTGCTTTAGCATGATAGTTAAAACAATCATGTAGTGACATTACTATAAGCCTACAGTACTTACTAGCAGATCAGGACACAGGGCATATTGCATAGATGACAGTGATGCACATATGAACAGCTGTGATCTACTTCAAACACTGGTTTTCAGTTAAATGATACCTGGAATAAAGGAATTACAGACCAAAAGATACTGAACTTTCTGTTTCAACTGTACAACCTGAACTGCACATGACCTCATTATTCTTCTACCAAACAGTCACCCGTGTACATATCCAGTCATCTCACATCATCAGCATCAGAATACTTTATTATTATGTGGTCACGTAGGGTTCCACCTAGCTCAGGGTTACAAAGTTTCTGTATGACATGCCCTCTAACAGCATCTTGATTTCATTTATTTAGAAATGTTAGGAAAAAAGAAACGTACCAGTTGGCTATTGTTTTAGTAATAATAACTATTTGTTATTAATAATAATAACTAATAAATAAGCCACACACTAAAGATAAGTATACATGTGTGAACCAACAACTGTAGAAAAGGTGGACGACTTGTTTGTGGGGGCTGCCATGTTCCACTTTAGGAGCCAGAGTCTGCACAGTATCGACTTTAGGTGGAGTTGCGTCAAACCCCGCCCACACGCCCGCTGGACTTGCACGCGAATACGCCCCCTCTACACTTTTTGCGTAGCTTGGCTGCTCCAGTTTTGAGGACATCTGCTGAGTGGGGTTTCCACGACTGACAGATCGCTAAATTAGGATAAGTACAAGAACATCACCATAATTAAAGAGACACACATCTTAATTTGTTATAGTTCTACAACGTCTAATATCACTCTGTAGTTCCTGTTGTTAATTCTTTAGCTAGATCAGCCATTAGCATGTCTATATGTTTGGATAATTGGGCACTCCTTAGTTTTTGTTGTCGTATTTTAGACAGAGGTTACTGTTAATATCAGAATTATCTGGAAATTAAATGTTGAGATTTGAGACGCGAGCCGGACGATGATATAAAACTGAAGAGTTTAAGATCCGTTACACTCACAGACCACTCTACAGCCTGGTAACATGGAAACTTAATGTTAGATTGAAAACACAGCAGCAGGAGGTTTCATACAAGTGTAATTTGTTCTATTAATTTAATAACAGGATCCAGAGTCCACATTATTATTAACAATTATCCTGGTGGAAAACTAATGAGGGAGACCATCAGCACCAAGGTTTGGAGAAATGGCCTCCGTTTCCTTCATCACAGCTGTCCTGCACCAGATGTTGTGTTGACTCACTCACAGACATCATTTGAGAAACTTCTGGAAGACTGAAGCTCACCGCAAGGATCAAGGAGGGCTCATAATCTTCATCAGCAACTTCAGACCTCAACCATAGGCTCACCCCATAACATGGACAAACCCAGCACCTCATGAACAGTGTGATACTGACCTTTGGTTATGTTAGAAATACTCACATCATCCTCATATAATGCAAAGAGGCTCTCAACTTTTAAAAATGTTATATTCAGTCCTGTACAAAGTTATATACATATAAAATATGCACATTACTCTCTCTGATGACTCTGATATGAATGACACTGAAGTATTTTATGCTCCCGTATACTGACACCAGTTACACGGATGATAAATCCCTTTGACTTTTTGTCAAAGCTGGACCTCCTCTCAGTGTCCCTGCTTTATCTGCTGCTCCCAACAAATATACGCAAGTTTCTCTGCGACTGCAGCTGCCAGTCAAAGTCTTGATATCATGATGATGTTGCACCTAAATTTTACAGCAACAAATTAAATCAAATTTATGAGAAAGGAGACCCCCCTCAACACAAATCAGTTTGATATGAACTACTAATAATGGCAGGAAACATCTTTGGGAAAATTCCAACTTGGAGTTAGTATTTTGCCCAAGCAGACTAGAACAGAGTTCGAACCACTCACCTTCTGATTAGTAGATGGCCGGCTCGACCTCTGAGCTACAGCCACCATCACCATCAGTGGTTCAAACATACAGACGCATAATAGACCATGCAGTCAGACATTCATTCCAACACACATGCAAACAGTCAAAAACTATGGCTGAAAATAGGAGAGAAAGATTACATGAACGTTAACCTAGAAAAAGTCATTTTCAGCAGCTGTTTCAAACAAATCTCAAAATCTGCAGACCTGATTGGCTGAGGAAGGCTGCTCCACAGTTTGGGCACCACAACCTCAAAAGCATGATCACCTCTGTTTGTAAAATCAGAGTGAGGGAGTGAGGAGACTGGTTAGAAGATCGGCTGCAGTGATAAGGTCTCAGAAACTCTGCTACATATGCAGGAGCTCATATTGGAGTCATATTTATTAATAACAGGATTTTAACCTCCTAGGACCTGGCATCCACATATGTGTGGACGTCACATTTTGGGTTATTTAGACCAAAATACTCTATTTTGCTCTACAAGGGCCTGATATCCACTTACAAGGACATTATCCTGCTACTGTTCTATCAACATTTTAAACGAATATCCTCATATGTGGATCTCATTTTTCTTAGAAACAAAAATTAGGTAAAAATAAAATCTGGTAATTCTTTGTTTTTACATTCATCAGGTCCCAATCAGCCCAAATATCAAAGAGAAATTAAAAAGGCTGCTGTGGAAGAGTTCAGGTCTTAGGAGGTTAAAGTAGATTCTAAACGTCGCCAGTGAAGGGATGCAAGAATGGGTGACTAGCTGAAGAGGTTACTTGGATGAGTGATGAAATGTTTCTCCCACTGAAAACGCTACAACCAGATGAACAGAATCGACTTTTTGGGTTACCCTTACCTGGATGATTGAGCACGCATCAAGACAAAAACTTATTATAGTACTTCACTCGTGATATGTGTTGCAAATGTAAACACTTTGCTATTGCTAAGTACTGCAGTAACATATATTGGGGTGGCTGTAGCTCAGGAGGTAGAGCAGGTGCTAATTGGTTAGTGGTTCAATCCTTGGCTAATCCAAGTCGGCATGCTAAATACTAACCCCGAGTTGGTCTCTGATGCATCCATGGGAGTATTAATGTGTGTGAATGGTAGATAGAAGGCACTTCTATCGATGAAGTGCTTGTATGAATGGGTGAATGAGAGAGTATCAGAATCAGAATAGTTTAATAATCCCAAGAAAAAGTAAAAGAGTAAAAAAGCGCTATAAAAGAATCAGTTCATTTAAACACTTTTCTTCAATGGCTGTAGCTGTACTATAACTTAACTTTACCATTATTTACCAGGATTATGACAGCTGTGAGAAAAACATTTAAACAGTGTCAGTACCCGGGTCCCAGTGTCATGAGGAAGAAACCAGAAAAAAGCCTTCATTTTGTAACAACGTCAAACACAGGTGTTTGCACATAAAGTAGATGATGGATTGTGTAGCTCACAAATCTTAGTGCTTCTGATTGCTTTCCCTGATGCCACCACTTTTTTTAACTGTGCAGCACTAATGTTAAATATGATATGAAAAAATGTTACGACAAAAGATTAAACTATTACAAATATATTCGTTTTTTGGATATTAAAAATATCCAAAAACTAATAAATTGAAACTGATCAATTTTCTTGCGCTTATCTGAAGTCAGGTTGCAGGGACACCAGCCTACGCAGGGAAGCCTCCCTCTTGCCCGCTACCTCCACTAGCTTGTCCAAGGAAACCTTGAGGTGTTCCCAGGCAATCCGATATAATCTTTCCAGCATGTTTTGGGTGTACCCCAGTGCCTTCTCCCAATAGGAGAGAACACCTTATCCCCTACACACACAGATTTTCTTTAATATTCCTACGTAACAGAGCGTGTGCCTGCGCTGCCTCTGTGCTGTCTTTCAGTCCAGCCACTGGTAGGATTTCTGGAGGTCAGCTGCCTCCTCTATCTGCTGGTGGTACGTATCGTGCAGGGGCCTGTCCTTCCAGGATGGTTCCTCCTCTTGCTCCTCTTTCTTGGGTTTCTGCTGCCTGAGGTATTCACTGAGCAGATGTTTGTCTCATCCTGGACTGTGGTGCTGACACTCACCAGCCCCCAGCCTCCTTCCTTTTGCTTAGTGTACAGCCTGCATGGTCAGGAGCCTCCTTGTGTTGATGTCAGTGGCTTCTATCTCCTCCTTTGGCCAGCTTATTATCCCAGCAGGGGACCTGATCATGGACAGGGCGTAGGTGTTGATAGCCCAGATATTGTTCTTACGGTTCAGCTGACTTCTCAGGACCTGCCTGACCCTCTGCAGGTACTTAGTGGTTGCAGCTTTCCTAACAGGGTCTTCGTGGTTTCCATTTGCCTGTGCGATTGCCAGGTACTTGTAGCTGTCCTCAGTGTCTGCAATGTTGCCTTCTGGTAGTTTGATCCTCTCAGCTCTGACTACCTCCCCTCTCTTCATTACCATCCAACTACACTTCTCCAATGCGAACGACATGCCGATGTTGTTGCTGTGTATCCTGGTGGTGTGAATCAGTGAATTGATGTCTCGTTCACTCTTGGCATACAGCTTGATGTCATCCATGTACAGGAGGTGGCTGACAACTGCTCCGTTCCGTAGTCGGTATCCGTAGCCAGTCTTGTTAATGATCTCACTGAGGGGGTTCAGGCCTATGCAGAACAGCAGTGGGGACAGAGCATCTCCTAGATAACGCCCACACTTGATGGTGACTTGTGCTATGGGCTTGAAGTTGTCCGCCACATCCCCATTGAGTTCCTGATGAAGGCTCTTAGGGTCCCATTGATCTTGTATAGTTCTGGGCATTCCAGTATCCAGCTGTGGGGCATTGAGTCATAGGCCTTCTTGTAATCAATCCAGGCAGTGCACAGGTTGGTCAGCCTGGTCTCGCAGTCTCGGCTGACTGCTCTGTCTACCAGTAGCTGGTGTTTTGCTCCACAGGTATTCTTGCTAATTCCCTTCTGTGCCCCACTCATGTATTGAGTCATGTGCCTGATCTTAGCCGCTATGATGCCTGAAAGGAGCTTCCACGTGGTACTGACGCAGGTTACTCGCCGATAGTTGGATGGGAATGGTCCCTTCTGGGGGTCCTTGGAGATCAGGGCTGTCCGGCCAAAATTCCTTGTGAATTCCCTTAGTGAATTCTCATTACCGATATGCGCCCGGATCCACCTTTCTAACATTTTTGTTAATGTCATAAAAATTCCTTATCGTCTAAAATAAATAAAATTTTGCCGACATATATAAAAATATCTATAATTATGTTTAATATTAAAATATATTGTGTTTAACAAAATAAAACATTTGAATTTATTAAAAATGACTAAATGTTTCTTATTAGCATGATGCGACTTCACCTGCTCTGACCAGGCCAACAGCAAGTTTTCATAGAAGATTCAAACTGTTCTCTCTTCTCTCGCTTTGATATTCTTGTTACTGCATCTCCCGTCTGTGACTCTGCCCATTATCATTACCCATATGGGATTATACTCCATACTTTTCTAAATATAACAAACATTTTTTATAATCACAAAGAAAATCTAAGGCTCCAGCATGAAGCAGTGTTCAAGGCTGTGCAGTATGCTAGCATTTCAGCTTATTTGTGAACTTAGCCGAGAGCGTCTCATTAGCGTTGCTCATGATTGTCATTAACACGCACTCAGAAGGATCTTAAAGGTGACGAGAACCTTTAATGCGGAGATGCGACCCGCATATAAGCTTCATTTTAAAAGCAGTTAAGAGATTTTGTGTTTAAAACTTTTCAAACGTACTAATATTGTATTTTTAGATTAGCTCCAGAAACAAAGGGAAAGACTGTATATGGATCGTGAGCTGCTCGAGGAGTACAGGACACATTTGGGCAAAGTACTTCAAAAACACGAATGATCACTTTGAACAGTAATAGCAGTAACATCAGTCTTTCAGTTGTTTTTACTTTCTTTGTTGCTTGCATCTTTTCTCAGTCAATTGGGTAAACTCAATTATTTTCATTACCATAATTCTTATCTCCACAAGAGACTTTTCATTACTGCTATGCATGAAAATGTGCAGATTTCTAAAATGTTTTATCTTCCAGAGACAAGAATTTGTCATATTTATCAAAACATTTTCTTTAATCGTCGCCCTGCTGGTGTTTTTGTGAGCAATAACATTAATTAAAAAATGAGCTCTACATTTACATGTTTGTGTGTCGGTCATGAGAAATATATAAATCATTAATTTTCATTAATTTTCATTTATTTAGGTAAATCAGAAAAGATCTTTTAAAAATCTTTTCCTAATTAATGGTCTCAGTTTGTCGGTAATGAGATTCATTTTTGGATCATGCTGCCATTAAATGAGAATAAAAAGTCCATGAAACTGTTTTATAATAATACTTTTATCAAACTGTATGGCAGGTTTACAGAATCGCTTAAATAAGAGAGAGAATATTTATATTTTGATCTTCGTGAGAACCACCCATGAACGGAGAGGTCAGCAGCGTGGTACAGCGGTATGTGGATTACAGGTCAGGGTTTGGGTTGATCTGTCAGTGATGTTGGGACTCTTGTGAAAATTGATGAAATTATGAATGCAGATCCACCGTGCAATACCACCTGGAGAGGATCTGGCTGGAAACAGCTTCATTTTTTTCAGCATGACAATGATCTCAAACACACTGCCAATGCAAGAAAAGCATACCTAGACAGACAAACTTACAAAGGAACGATCAGTCATGGATTTGTCTCCCCAGAGCCTGGATCTAAACATCATTGAAGTGGGGATCATCTTGCCAGAGAACAGAGCAAAAGGCAGAAACATCCAAATTAGAGCTTTGAATGTCCTTTAAAAAGCCTAAAGTATCATTTGTATAGACTAAAAGAAATTATATTAAGCTCCTGAAGAGAGCTCAGGCTGTGTTCAAGCATAAAGATACTCACACCAAATACTTTTCAATCTTATTACAATTTTATGAACTATGTTTGTACTCTGTTCTGTACTATGACAAATTTACATCCAAAAAATAAACTGAGTGTGGCGTATTGTGCTGTACATTATGAACGACGCACGCTGTTCCAAAGTTCACGAGAACAAGTTCAATAAAAGTTACAATCTAAAAAACAAGAAAAATTAATTATCCATCCACTACAGCCAAAAATATTTATCACGATATACATTTGAAACTTAGCGATAACGATATAACTGACGATATAAGTGACGCAAAATACTTTACAACTCCACAACTTTATTAGTGCAAAAAACCATCAGTGTATTTTCACTGAAACAAGCAGCTGTTTTTTATGTGCATTAAAGTTATAAAAAATGTAACAGTGCAAACTCCTGTCTGACAGTTTGACCAAAAGGCATTTCCAGTGGAGCCGACATAACCATGTATAACATCCACAGAACTTAAAGAGGTTAAACACACACAGTAGGTAACATGTTGAAGCACAGTACGTATCACTGCGCGAGGCTCCGCCTACGATAGCCGTAATGCTCCGACAATCCATCAAGCGCTGCGGCTTCGTAGCTTAGCAAAGTCGTACTGAAACATTTGACAGATTTTCGAGCGCCGTGCACATAAAATCGTTTCGGTAATAACGACGGCCCGCCTGCATGCACTACCAAAAACTGCTTTGTTGTGTATCTGACAGTAAAGCTAAACCAGTTCCACACCACTGAAGTTTTCGCATTTTTACAAACCAGTTCTGGTTCATCGTTTCATTCAACGATGCGTTTTCGCCCTTCTCATTCTCCGTCGCCGCCATGCTTTTCGGCCATGTGCGTATGTAAACAAAGGCACTGCGCGTGCGCGTTTTACTCATATTCTATCGCCATATTTCATTTTCTTATCATTGCCTAACATTACACCTGTATTACCGTGAACGGTATGATATGGCCCAGCCCTACCATCCACTTTATTCTGCTTATCTGAAATTGGGTCGCGGTGGCAGCAGCCTAGCAGGGAAGTCCAGACCTCCCTCTCGCCAGCTTTCCTTGCTTATCCGGGGAAACGTTCCCAGACAAGCAAATAGATAGGCTCTCTCCAGCGGACACTGGGTCTACGCCGCGCCTCCTCCTGGTAGGACATGCTTGGAACATCTTACACATGAGCTGACTGCCTCAGCTGTTTCCTTCCAATGGCGGCGCCACTCTGAGCCCCTCCCGAATGACTCTTCCTCACCTCAACGCTAAGGGAAAGCCCTCATCAACCCCCCAGGAAAAGCTTCTTTCTGCCCCTTGTATCTAATGTTTTGTCTACTAGCAATAATAGTCATTTATGGCGTTTCTCACCTGTCCACTTGGTGACAGATGGTTGCATATAAGGACTTATCAGTAAATGACTAGTACCTCTGGTACCGACTAGCAATGGCGGAGGGTCAGGGTGGCTGGGGTGGACGCAGAATCCTGACCACCCTATGCCTGCACTGGTGCCGCACTTCCAGACACGTTTGGAGCGGTCAGGAGGTGTGTCCCAATTTAGGGACTACATCCTTTAAAGGACCCGGCCAATCCAAGCAGGCCAGGTCTTTTGAAGGAGGCAGCTGAGGCTGTTAACTGCAACCATGACACTAGCGGGTAGAAACATTTTATACAGCATTGCTCGACAGAAATGAAGGTGAACATCTTAATTTTTTACGCTGGTATGTATGTGAGGCTGAGAGACCACGGCAGCAGGAACTTTAACATTAGCTGATTAACAACAGTTAACTAATGTAGTTCATGAGACTAGTGTTGGTAATATAATGTAAAAACGGTCAACATTAAATTTAATGTATTAATATATGAAAATTAATTAAAAGATTCAATTCAAATATTGAGCATCAGTAAAAAAATAATTCAAGGTGCATTTATTTCTTTTTCATTTCACTTTATCTCTTCATCTCAAGTGAGATGGAGAAGATATGAAAGTCTTAAATGGGGCAGAGATTTTATTAAAACTTTTAAGGAAAAAATAGAAAAGTAAAACATCAAAATAAAACAAATAACACAGAAAAGAAGCAACTACCATTCTGAGGTGGTTTTCTGACCATCCATCCACAAATCTGTCTGTTTCTAACGGTAGTCTTGCTGTCATTTTTTCTTCTCAATCGTTTTCTGCAATCAGCAGCATAATTCTTAATAGATATATCAGTTTCTCATTTATTATATTGTCCAGGGGTTTGCCAAATATATAAAGTTACAGATCTAACATAGCATCAATTTACAACATGTTTCATCTCTTTTTGAAAAAATAGGGTACCAGAAAGGACAGGTGGAAGGACCACGCGCAACAACAACATGCTTGCCCAAATTACCAGGACGTATACTGACAGGAAGCTCAGAGCTGAGCAGACTGCAGGTGTCTAACACACCTGTTAAGGAACTTGGCTGATTGTTAAGAATTTTGCGTGGCTGCAGATTACTGGGCAAAATCACACATGAAGCATGAAGACATGATGGTAAACTGATAGGAATTCATACAAACATTCACACAGCTCTTTTTATTCTGTGCCTTTAACCACTTTCAACACACACACAGGAGTAGCTGGGGATCAAACCACAAACCTTTTCCTAGTGGATGACCCCTCTACGTCCTGAACTACTACTTTTGAGAGTGTGAGAGCCTGTATGTGTGCACCATAGACCTACAGAGACAGCAGCAGCTTAGTACATGCATCATATTTCTGAGCGGAGATTCATGGTGGATATTATAATGATGAACACGCCTCGTAAAAGAGAGCCTCCAGTACCTGTCATTTAAACTTAGGCTGACCCAGTTTACTGGAAACGTTTCATCACTTCACCTCCAGATGGTTAAGTCAGAGTTCACTTTCCAAGATTTTCACCTTGTGATTGTGAAACTCAACTGCATTCAATGCCCATCCTTAAAGTGACATTTCAACTGCCTTTTATTAAACTGACACATTCTGTGATTTCAGTGCTTAAATGCTAACTACAGTTTTAGCTGCTTCCATCTACGACTCGACTGTATCCAAGGTGTTTGACTCAGCTGCCCACAGCGTGCAGCCATGACGCAAAGCAGGGCTGCGTTAAAGCAGCACAGCAGGTGCCGTTGCTGGGAGTTGCAACTTGAGACGTTAAGCGCAATTCGATTGCTAAAAGTAAAAGTGCACAGTGCTGAAAAGCTAAAGCTCTAAAAGACAGTCAGGGCAGCTCCATCGTTCATTGTGACAATTTTTCTGGAAACTGTTTCACTTTAAAATCATCAACTTGTATTGATTACACTTTACTAAATAGTTATTTCTAATTAAACAATTATTTCCAATCAGCAGTGTTTGGTTTGTTAATCAACAAAAGGAATGTACTGCACATTACTCATTACTCTTTTTAAAAGTAATGCAATAAGTTACGTAGTTACTCGCTGGAGAAAGTAATTTGTTACACTACTTGTTACTCCATAAAATGACCTGAAACGCCAAACTTTATACATCCCAGATATATCGCTGTAAAATAGTCACTTGGAAAATGAATTTAATAATAATAATGATGATAATTAAATAACTGTGTGAGAATTACAGGTAATTAAAACTTTACACTGAAACACTACCAGGACTCCTGGTACTGTACATATTGTAATCAATAATTCAGCATTCGAAAAGCTTGTGGGAGGGAGCTGTTGATCAGTGCTGCCTTTTATACTGCAGAACGTTTGCCTAATAGCAGCAGTTCAAAGAATATGTGGAGAGGGCGTAAGAGGTCCTTCATGACGATCAGTGCCCTAATCCTGCAGAGGCTCTGAAAGAGGTCCTGGAAGGAGGGGAGGAAAACTCGGATGACGTTCTCAGCGGCTCCAGCTATCCTCTGAAGTGCTTTTTTGTCTGACCTACTGCAGCTGGAACATCACGCTGATGTGCAGTAAGTGAGAACACTCTCCACCACGCCTCGGTATAAAGTCCTGAGGATGCTGGAGGAGAGACGCCTGTTTCAGGAAGTGCGGTCTCTGATGGACCCGTTTTGTGATCACGGAGATGTTCTTGCACCAGCTCAGGTCCTTCGAGATCTTCCACTCTTTCCACTGGGCAGCTGCTGATACCCAGAGGAGTTTGCTCGATCTGCGTCTTCTGGAAGCTGTGATCATCTCTTTTGCTTTGGCTACATTTAGCACCAGATTGTTTTCTCTACACCAGCCTACAAGCTGTTCAACTTCTTTACTGTACACTGAATCATCGTTTCCGCTAATCAGTCCTGCCTCTGTGGTATCATCCACAGATGTGAGGTTCCCCTCATATCTAGATACACAGTTGTGTATAAACAGCGTAAACAACAGTGTTGTTTAAACAGCCTTGAGAAGATCCAGTGCTCAGCCTGATGGCTTTGTAGAGTTTCCTAATATGGGATGTAAGGATGCATCTTCTATGGAGCGGTTGGGACAAGCAAATTGGTCAAATGATGCAGGAAGGCTGGCTGTGATGTGTGGTTTGATAAGCAGTTCAAAATACTTCATTACAATTGGTGTCAATGCGACGGGACGGTAGCCACTTAGACAGGATACAACTGGTTTCTTAGCTACTGTGGCCTGGCTGAGAGAGGTTAAAGATACCAGCGCGGACATCAGCACGCACGCCAGCGCAGTCCCTGAGCACACGTCCTGGGATTTTATCTGGACCTGCTGCTTTCCGTGGGCTGACCCTGACCAGGGTCCTCTGGGTATCTGCTTGCTTACGATAACAGCTTTGTAACGGGTCAGTGCCTGCACTCCCTGCCACATTGGTCTGATATTTCTTGTCTTGCGGATTCTCTCTGCATAGGTGCCAGTCTGGCAGTTTCTTCGCCCGCTCCAAAGCTGCATCAGGCTGTCAGCAGTGAGCGCAGTTCTGTGGTCATCCAGGGTTTCTGGTTGCCATGTGCATGACGGTCTTAGCTACAGTGATATTGTCTGTGCACTTGGCAGTGTAGCAGGTTACTGCTCCGCATACTCCTTGATGTTTATCTGGTCTCCCAGTGAGGCTGCCGTCTTGAACAGCACTCAGAGTGCCTAAAGCAGTCTCGAGGTCCACCCTCTGGCCAGAGGCTGGTCTGTGTTATCGCTGGTCTGCTGCACTTCAGGAGTGGTTTGCAAGCGGGCACCAGCATGTTCACACCATGCACTGCTTCAGCTTGGGAAGCACAGTCGTTAAACTGGTATGGTTAAAATCCCCCACCATCACTCCACAGCTGTCTGCCATAGCTGTCCCTCTTCTGTTTGCATTCACAGCGCTTTCACTCTATCTCTCCGACAGGATGCCGTATTGACTTCGTACGACCAAGTCAGAGCTGAGCTTTGCAGTTCCAACCACATACTTTGCCCTGAGTATTACTGAGGTCTCTCGTTCTTAAGTTTCACAGCCACAACGTTGAAACACTCTCACTTGTCCCTAGAAGAGCCGCTGCATCCATGCGCTACGCCATCTCTGAAAAATGTAATGTGATTACAGCAACACATTACCCCCAGCACAGCCAGTTAAATTATAATTCATTATCATTCGTTATCTATGAATAATATACATTGTATCGTAGCTGATAAAACATGAGCTACATAAGCTTTTATATATCATGTACTCATAAAAGACAAATGTTTTTATTTATTTTTAAATAATAAAGGTTTCACCACTGATCAGTAATCCTGTCCTCATTCCCAGCATCACGATGGTTCGTTTCATGGCTGGCACTAGCTGCTAGCTATGCTCTCAGTTTCTACACTACGGATGCTTGAACAGTGCCATAACCACTGACATCAGTTAGTATGGCATGAGCTACTGCAAGACAGTCACCTATCTTTTGGAAATGCATCCTACAGATACCACTACCATGTCTCAGCACGGTGTGCAGTCTGGCCTTAAAGAATTTGAGGAAGCTGGACTCTCTACAGGCCTACAAATCTCTCAACTGCATCTGAAATCATGTCCTTAACAATAACAAACAAACCAACAAAAACAATGATAAGTAGTACCCCTGACACTAATATTATCAATAAAGTCTTACAGATATCCATTCCTGCTCAGCAGCACTCGTGTCCACACACGACCAGAGGCAAATGTCACACTACTACACCCGCGCTTAGCACCAAACTTCCTCTATTGTTGAATAATTGAAATAAAGGTGCTGAACGCAGATGAAGCATAAGCTTTGAAATTGCTCTTTTTGACAAAACCTATAAAATTATAAAATTATATTCACATAATTTCTTTGAAAAGACAAAAGTCTAAATTTATGGGGCGACCGTGGCTCAGCGGGTTGGGACGCTCATCAGTAACCGGAAGGTCGCCGGTTCGAGCCCCGGCTCCGACAGTCTCGGTCGTTGTGTCTTGGGCAAGACACTTCATCTACTGGTGCTGGCCAGAGGGGCCAATGGCGCGATATGGCAGCCTGGCTTCTGTCAGTCTGCCCCAGGGCAGCTGTGGCTACAACTGTAGCTGCCTCCACCAGTGTGTGAATGTGAGAGTGAATGAATAGTGGCATTGTAAAAGCGCTATATAAATGCAATCCATTATTATTAATTTCAGTTGCATCATGTAAGTGCTTTAGCCGTTACTGTAAGAATTATGGCCAATGACATGCTTTTGGATAATATGAACTTCAACATTTGTCCAAACTGCCCCAAACATTTGTTTTAACAGAGGGACAACATGGCATCTATAAACAAAACACTTTTCTTTATAAAGTATACATTATTTCTATTTGCACACAATAACAGAATTATATCAGAAAAACTGAAGTTGTCTGTGTAGCTAGTTAAAGCCTACACAAGCCTTTAGGATGGCAATAATTAACCAGTTACTAAAAACAAGAAACAAAACTGTCTTAACCCATCGTAGACCAATCTCTTACATCCTTTGTCTCTATGTTTTGAAAGAGTAGTTGTCAAACAGCTAACAGATCATCTGCAGAGGTTTATTTGAAGAGTTTCAGTCAGGTTTCAGAGCTCATCACAGCACAGAAACAGCTTTAGTGAAGGTTACAAATGATCTTCTTATGGCCTCTGACAGTGGACTCATCTCTGTGCTTGTCCTGCTAGACCTCAGTGCAGCGTTCGATACTGTCGACCATAATATTTGATAATCGATTAGAGAATGATGAAGGTGGGTGATTCTCACAAAGACTGCGAGATCTTTCATATTCTGATAAAAGTATTATTATAACACAGTTTTAAGGAACTGTAATCTTATTTAATGGCAGATGATCCTAAACGATTCTCATTACCAATATAATAAACGACAAACTGAAATAATTCATCAAAAACTATTTTTAAAGAGTTCTTAGACTGACCCAAATAAGCATATAAATGAACAACACACTCCATGAAAATTGATGATTTATATATATTTATATATTTCAAATCAAGTCTCATGACCGACACACAAACATGTAAATGTAGAGCTCATTTTTTAATTAATGTTATTGCTCACAAAAACACCAGCAGGGCGACGATTAAAGAAAATGTTTTGATAAATATGACAAATTCTTGTCTCTGGAAGATAAAACATTTTAGAAATCTGCACATTTTCATGCATAGCAGTAATGAAAAGTCTCTTGTGGAGATAAGAATTATGGTAATGAAAATAATTGAGTTTACCCAATTGACTGAGAAAAGATGCAAGCAACAAAGAAAGTAAAAACAACTGAAAGACTGATGTTACTGCTATTACTGTTCAAAGTGATCATTCGTGTTTTTGAAGTACTTTGCCCAAATGTGTCCTGTACTCCTCGAGCAGCTCACGATCCATATACAGTCTTTCCCTTTGTTTCTGAAGCTAATCTAAAAATACAATATTAGTACGTTTGAAAAGTTTTAAACACAAAATCTCTTAACTGCTTTTAAAATGAAGCTTATATGCGGGTCGCATCTCCGCATTAAAGGTTCTCGTCACCTTTAAGATCCTTCTGAGTGCGTGTTAATGACAATCATGAGCAACGCTAATGAGACGCTCTCGGCTAAGTTCACAAATAAGCTGAAATGCTAGCATACTGCACAGCCTTGAACACTGCTTCATGCTGGAGCCTTAGATTTTCTTTGTGATTATAAAAAATGTTTGTTATATTTAGAAAAGTATGGAGTATAATCCCATATGGGTAATGATAATGGGCAGAGTCACAGACGGGAGATGCAGTAACAAGAATATCAAAGCGAGAGAAGAGAGAACAGTTTGAATCTTCTATGAAAACTTGCTGTTGGCCTGGTCAGAGCAGGTGAAGTCGCATCATGCTAATAAGAAACAGTCATTTTTAATAAATTCATTAATTTCTTTTTTTTTAATTTAAATACCATATAAGTTAATGTTAGGCACAATTAGACATTCTTACATATCTTGGCAGAATTGTATTTCTTTTATATGATAAGGAATTTTTTATGACATTAACAAAAACACAGAAAATGGATTCAGACTCACATCGGTAATAAGAATTTACTGGGAGAATTCCCCGGGTTTCTTGGTTAAATTATTGTGAAACTGGGGTTAAATCTTTCTTTACATCAAATATCATAGTTTATATTAATAAGAACGGAGCCTGTTGAGGTGGTTCCAGCATCTGACTAGGATGCCTGCGGGCATGTCCCACCAAGAGGAGGCCCCGGGCAGACCCAGGACCACAGTGGAGAAGGTAGATCTCTTGATGGGTTTGGGAAAGCCTCGGTGTTCCACCGGCAAAGCTAGAGCAGGTGACCGGGGAGGTGGAGGTCTGGGCTTCTTAGGCTGCAGCTCTTATGGTTCTGCTGGTCCTGTACAGTCGTAGGTGAAGCATTGAGTTACAGTCAATGCAGGTGGTCCAAAGGTCGATCAGCCTGGTCTTACAGTCATGAGTGACTCCTTTCACAGTGCTTCACTTGTTCTACATTTTCTCATGTTATTAGAGTTATTATTGCAAAATGGATTCAATTCATTTTTCACCTGAAAATTCGATAAACAACGCCCCATAGTGAGAAAGTGAAAAAAACAGCTTCAAATGTTTGCAAATCTATTAAAAATAAGTTCTATTTCTCCTGACTTGCATGGTACAGTTTCCTCTTCTCTTTTTTTCATAGCATTATTCCAGTTTGTATCTGTTCTTTCCACTCATCTGCTGCAACACTGAATTTCCCAAATCTGGGACAAATTAAGGCCGTCTTGTCTTGTCTGAAGTCTTTTTGAGTATGATACTACAGCCTTGCCACACCCATTGTTGTTGTCCTTTTAGACGATGAACCTTGCCCCAGTCCCAGATCCGGAGCATCTTCAAGCTGAATGCTTAGATTGGCCTAGTGACCAGCTCCTGGTGATTCCAAACTTTTATATTTGTGGGTGATGGAGAACATTGTTCTCCATTTTCAATTCAGTGTTATGTGTATAGCATCAAATCCCAACAACAATCACCTTAAGGCAGTAGGATAAATAAAATACAGAGAAAATCCAAACAATGAGATGATGCCCTATGAGGAAGCGCGTGGTAATGGTGGGGAGGAAAAACTCCCCCATTTACGAGGAAGAAAAGTCCAGCAGAACCAGGCTCAGGGTCAAGAAGAGAGAAACTGCTCCACAGCAGGAGCTCACACACTAGAGAAGCACAGGGATTAATAATAACTGATAATTCAATTCAAAGTGGTGTATAGACACACAGTGAGTGAAGGAGAAACACTCATCATGGGAGCCAACAGCAGTGTAACTAATCACCTGATCCAGCCCTAGCTAGGTTTTATGGCTAATGTTTAGAGTATAGAGGGTGTCCATCTCCTGGATCCAAACTGGGAGCTGGTTCCACAGAAGAGCAGACTGAATCTGAAGGCTCTGCCTACTTTAAAATAGCCTTGGGATCACAAGTACACCATTAGTCTGAGAGCAAAGTTCTCTATTGTGCTGATACCATACTACGAAATCTATAAGAAAACATGGGTGCTGATTATCAGGCTCTACAATGCTGCAGACGTCTATACCTTTGCCCAGATCTGTGCCTGGCTCAGCACTCTACAATCTCAAATTCTCCAGACGTCATGGATTGGTTTGTGCTCTGACATACACCCTCAGCTCTGGGAAAAGCTATGGACTTTATATAGACAGGCTTTACAAATCAGCTCAAATCAACTGAATTTACCACAGAATGGCCTAAACTGATCATTTTCCTACTGAAGTCAGCTAACTGTTGAACAACATGATGTCTCAATACTAGTGTGGTGTTCAGTAGCTCCACTGATACTTGCATGTTCAACAGCAAGTTGAAAAGTTTAACATTTTAAGACAAAAGCCCCACACTGGTCACAATATTATAGTGGAAAAAATAAAGGTTTTGTCTCACCAGCATAATTCAATTATTTGAACTGATGGAGTTTGATGCAGCACATAAGACTTGATGTGGAGTTCAGGTCATCTTTAAAATTAATGGGCATTTATTTAAATTTACCTATCATAAAAAACCCTATAACAGTTATACTGTGGTTACTTTTGGAACGGTCTACAAGACTTTTAAATGCAAGGCAGCCAGCTATACATGTGTTTTAGAGGTAGCCTTAGCCTTAAGTTCCTATGGGCCCGTGATGTTCAGTTATTTTGAAAAGAAGCGCATCCAATGGAAATCAACTTTTAACGAGCAGACCCAAACTCTTTAACTAGGATTAGTGGTGATATTTAAAGAAAAGAAAATACACCTAATACCTACAAAAACACGGCTCCTCCTTTGGCAATCGTAGGAAAACCCTTAACACGAGGGCAAAAAGAAACGCTGCAGAGGATACACATCCATCCTTCCCCTGGTCCAAATATATGACCAGTGTAAAGAAAAGGAAACAGGTCTATCTAGGAAGCAACAGACAACGTAACTGCACAACATGGACTGATTGGGATTCTTGTACAGCGCTTTTCTGCTCTCCCAGAACACTCAAAGCGCTCTATACAACATGCCACATTCACCCAGTCACACGAGCATCATCTTTCTATGCATTTAAGTGCTTTCTAACTACCAGTCACACACATTCATACTCCAGTGGATGCAGCGGGATTACTATCTTGCCCAAGGATATTTGGCATGCAGATTAGGGGGAGCCAGGGATCAAACCACCGACCGTCCAATCAGCAGATGACCTGCTCTACCTCCTGACCTACAGCCACTCCTAAAAGTGGGGGAAAAATTCAGCTTGAGTAACAGTACCAGCACTCCGTATGTAAAGAGACTCGGTCATCACTGAATGTGGAGGTGTGTTCAAAAAGACCCCATCAATTTTTGGAATGAACCTGTGACGAGTCGACACTAATTTTAAACTGGTTTGCAAGAGCTGTCACACAAACAGACTTAGCTTGTTGTCACAGCTGTGCTATCAGCTGGGAACAAGTCTATTGACCATTTGTGGCCAAAAGACACAGGCTGCACACCACTCCAGTGGTCAAAGTAAACCAGAACATTTACTTGACATTTTATCAGTGAGATGAGGCGTTATCTTGGGAGTAAGACAGAACACTAATAAAAGTGACTCGTGCGCTCCCACAGAGCGCCCTGCCAGGAATCCAGATGACTCTTATTGTATTGTAGTTAATCTTAGGATTTGTTTGATCACAAAGTATTGGTTCATGATAGTTTGAAAGATATCAGTATCACAGCATCTTTAAACATACTGACTTTACTCTGGGTAGGACAGTGCTTCCCATACACACAGCCACTACATGGTAAGTGCTGATGACCCAGGGAAAAGATATTCAGTGAAACTGAGCTGAATGAATGTGAATGCTTTCCTTTATTTCACTAAAAGTCAGCTTGGATTCTTCTTTTATTTGCCGCCTTGCATCTCATTGTTAATGCAAAATGACGTGACGTTTGAATGAGAACAGGTCAGAGAAGTTTGCAAATCACAGGTCCATCTTCTGTGATGTGCAACTGAAGCACAGACCATCAAACATTCAGCCTAATTCCTGATCACACAGGATAACGAAACGAGACTAACATTTTCTCTTGGAGCCATGGAGCGCACTGTGGCTGCAGCTGCCCAGACGCCAGGTTCAATTCCACAGGAAGCTCACACACTGAGTAAGCACACCTTCACTGAGGCATCAACATGATGTCACAAAGAATGAATGGAAACAATTAAGCAAATTGTCTTTCACCCATTTTATGACCGACCCACCAGCACCCAAAAAACCTACAGAGCGCTAAATTGGGTGTGTATGTAGTGAGGGCATTCTGTGACATTTAAATAGTGATAAATATCTGCCTACTGTTAACCAAGAACAGGAAAGGAGCACGGAAATACATTAAAAAGGTGTCAAGTTATGACTGTTCCAGATGTGCTTCGGCACCGTCCATTTGTCGTTCTGTTCTTGGCTACGAATAGCTATCTCCAGGCAACTGGATGCCAGTGTGCCTCTATTTGAGGGTAGGGTAGGGTAGGGTAGGGGCTGGGGCTGATGCGGTAGCTAAGCTAGCGGCTATGTTAGCTGCCACAGCAGATGAAATGCTGCAGGTCCACTGAGGACAGCCCGGGGTTGCTGATCGGCTGCTATGTCACCTAAACTCATCCGAGTCCTCGCGGTACAGCAGAATATTCGCACATATGCTAGAGGACAATCAACACGTCTCTAATGCAATCGTGTAATAGCACACTCATTCAGCTCCCATCGCTTTTCCCGTTTTGCTCCGCCGGCATCCCATCCCAGTCTACTGGATGTCGCGCGTTAACGCGAGGCAGGTCACAATATCACAGTATGACACTTGTGTTCGAATTAACCAGTAGTCCCTTAATGACCAGCACAACTATGTCAACTCGCCAGATGGTTACTTGTCAGTCACAGGCTAAAGTGGAGGAGCAGGGGTTGGCAACGCTGCACACTATTAAAAGCCAGAGTAACGACTAGTTATCGTAAGCCACGTCTCAGCCACCGAGACGCATCACCCCAGCTTAAGCTGTTCAACATCAACCACTGTGCACCAGCAATGGTGACCAACCTGTTTCAGTCGAAGCCTGCCTCTTTGCCTCATCAGCTATCTGAGGCGCCGCGCCGGAGAAGCGGTAACACGAGGCCGGTAACAGGGGCGAAAAGAGGGTAACGTTCTTCTACCAAGCACTGTTACCACTAACCCAGTGTCAGCCTCCACCATAACCAGCAACTCCTCCATAAATAAGACCAACGCCGGCCGGCTAGTTCTTACCTCAGGCGGTGTGTCGAACCAAGTTCCGACTAGCAGCCATGTTCGGAACCCCTATTTCCCTTCGTCCACACGAACCGAGCCCCCTCCCCCAGGTCAGTTGTCCTTCGTTCAAAGCAGAAATCCAAAATAATGTCGAGTTGCCTTATTTGCCAGGAACTGGTTTCCCGTTTCCAGTACAATATGATAGTCTATGTTCTTCGGAGCTCGAGGAGCGGGGCTGTCGATGGGGACTGATTGCCGGCGCAGCACAGCTAGCCGTGCCTAAGGGGTGGTGGGCAGCCCGCCGCTTCAAACACGGACACCTCGAACTCAGTCTTCTTTCTGTTAAGCAAGCTTAATGTACTGGATCGATATTTATTCTCAGGTGCACAACAAAGTCCCTTGCAACCACAGCGTGGGGCAACTGAATAGGCGATCTCGTCCTCTTCTCAATTAATTTAAAGGCAAGATGCTAACATTAGCTAGCTAGCTAGTAGCTAGCATGCTAGCTGTCTTGATTAAAACACTGCCATTGGAATTTGAAGGAAGACAGTCCGCAAAGTGCAGGCTGTTTGATAGTAACGGCCAGCCGACGGACCGAACCTGCAGACGCTATGAGAAAGACCGTATTTTAGCAGACACGGCTAAAGCTAACTCTATGCTGGCCAGCCCCTCTGTGATGTTAATATCGGTCAAAGGAGAGGGGCTGCATTGAGAGCGCACTCCCGACACTAGGCAAGTACGGCCCAGCGCGTTCCAGAGAAATTTCCCACAAAATGGCTGCCAAAACAAACCGCACCGCATACTATCATACAAACTTCCCAAAGTTCAGTCTGTAATGGTGCTAAAGCAATCATTTTAGAGGTCTGCCCGATGCAGACCGTGTAACGCTTCGAAAAGATGATGGTAGCGTTGTCACAAACTAGCACGAGTCACCACTTTAGAGAGCACTTCCTTTCCTCTGCAGGTACGAGTAGTTCGTTTCTCCTGTAACTACACAAAGCGATTAATGTGAGTTTCACTGACAGCACAGGCAGCAACGAGCTAAACGGCCAAACACCCGCCGCACACAGCGCTCGTGCTACCTGTCCACACATGAGCTCCGCGTCACACCTGAGAACAGGTGGACACACTCATGTTCGTCGGGGGGAGGACTGAGCGGTTACAGTGCGAAACCTGAGCTGTGGTCGTTAGTGTTGTACCCCAGCACCTGTGCGCTCCACGGTCACGTCTTTGAGTGACGCGCAAAGTCAGCGTGGAGCTGCACCCACGGACACTTGTTGGTTCAAAGCTGCCTGAATTCTTCAAGAAGGCGCTGGAAACGCTTCAGATTCTGACAGCATGACACACCTGCTGCACAGCTGACCGGTTGAAGTGACACGGTGAGTCATCGTCACACAGCTACAGCGTGGATACGACACGGTAACAATGCTCCAGTAAGCTGTGGCGTTTAAATGATGCTGCGCTGGTACTCAGGGGCTCTTGACACCACACGTATGGAGCCGTGCTGCCATGTTTGCCAGCAGGACTCAGGACTGACGTCCGGTTGGAGCCGGTGCGGATTGCGGTCCGTTTCCCGTTCTCAGCGGCAGGACTGGCCTGCGTGGGCTCCTGCTCCAGCTTTTGACACGTTGAGTAGAGCTGCTGCTCTGCATGCCTTTGTTGTAACAAGTAGATGAGTGACTGTTGCATTTGTATGACCGGTCTCTTACCTGTGGCAGGTATCACAGAACTGCTGCTCACTGCATTGTTTAGTGGGGGGACCAGTTTCTGCAACCCTGTGGGACAGCTGTGCCGTACAATCCAGGGCCCAGCAACCTTCCACGTTCAAAGTCATTAAAGTTACCTTTCTTCTCAGCTTGAACTTCAGCGAGTTGTTGTCTAAATGCATCAGGCTACTGCCACGTGACCGCATGATTAGACCGTTGACCATGTGTACCTAACAGAGTGAGTAATGGCATTTTTAAAACCACCTCAGTGCTGTGACTCTGGACCAAAGAAACCAAGAGAGCAGTCAGATTAATGTTCGTCAGTGTGATGGTGCATTTAGCTAAAGAGTTCAATTATAACCAACCAAAAACATTTATTAAAACAAATATGGCAGCTATGTGGAAAACAGAAAAATACTTAAACTGGTTCAAACAAACAGCTACAAAACAGGAAGTGTGTATAATGGACGCTGTTTGTCACCCGAAGAAGCAAAAACAACATATTCACTTTGAATAAATGGTCCACTGTTAACCATTTAAAGATACCAGCAGTGTGGGTGCAAGTTCAGAATATGGAGCCAGTCACAGACTAAAAGAATCATTAAGAAAATAATCAGGAGCACAGAAGCCAACAAACAAAACAGCAGAGCACACAAGCAACCTCGCTGCAGTCAGACTGATCAGGGTCCTCAGCACAAACAGCTGGGTCCAAAATCCCAGGACAAGGCAGGTTCACAGCACGCAACAGTGTGTGTTACTTTGTAACCTCATCTACTGTATACATGTACATTATAAACAACGGGACCTTTTCACAGCGCAAACAAGGTACTGCACTGATGGACCCAGGTATCACATAATGTTCTCCACCTGATCTGTGAGAACTGGAAGCACCAGAGGAGATGGATGGTTGATTAAAGGACTGGATGAGAAACCCCAGCTGAAGGTCTGCTTCAATGTGCTTGGAGGAAGCTGCAGACCGGTGCCTGAAGCCGAAGAGGAGGGTGACAGACGGCAGACGTGCCAGAAGGAGGTTGCAAATCCATTCTCCTCCTCCGGCCCAGCTTACACGCACACATCATTTCTTCTGTTTTGGTGGAGGTCTGAGAACAAAAAAGAAAATGCACGGTTACCACAGATACACACAGCAGGTACTATGTTTACAGACACATGCAGTGTTTTTGGTGCAGGTCTGTGTCTGACAAATTCAATGAAAATCAATATGGGAGGGGGGTCCTTAGTAAGATGGCTGAGGTGTTTAAGTGGTTCATGATCTGGTGACTGTAGTCATGTGGTTCTCATGTTGCCTTCAGCGAGCCTCTGCACTTACAGTAAAAGCCAGAAAAGGTCAGAAACGATTCTTTGAGCAGTTCGGCTGCAGCTTGATCTGGTTCCAAACACAGACACATATCTGTAAATACATTTATGCATCCATGTGGCTCATTACCTGAACTCTGAATGGTAAGTTAGCAAGTTCTTAATGGAAGCAGTGAGAGGTTTTCCTTCCATCTCCTCCAATGAACCTTAAATAAAACTACAGACTGGAGCTGACAGCAGGCTGTTTCTTCAAAGCCACTGTGCTGCTGCCAGCTGGGTTTTGTTTTTAAGGAGTCCACCAGATGGCGCTGCCGCAGCGCAGGAGCTGAGAGCTCTGTCCTCAGGAACCACAGAGGCTGAGGAGCTAAAAAGCCTCGTGTGCAAGTCCTTAGTCTGAGCCCTGATGCAGAGGCAGGAAACTGAACTGATTAACTGAGTTTCAACTGAGCAGAATAAGCTCCGCCTTTCTGATAACAATGGTAATGTTAGGCTGCGTGTTCTTTAAAAACTAAAGCAACATTACATGGTTACTCTGATAAACAGTTACAGGTTACTCAGCAACTGTTCCAGTCCAACTATGTTGGATCCACTTCAAAGAAAGCTTTCAGAAAATGTAACCTTTGACCCGGAGGTTCAGCAGCTGCAGCCATGGCTGCCCGACCGACAGGCTGGTCGCCCGCCCGCTGTCATCAACCGGGGTTTTTGTTTTTCCTTTAAGAGGCTGGTATTCAAAGGCAGCCAGCCTCCCCTCATCCACACCAGTTCCCCTACAGGCAGGAGCACCATCAGTGTGGTTCCTCACCCCGCCCTGCAACATCTGGGCGGGGCAGCGGAAACTACCTGCCAATGCTGCCCATCGACATCAGCTCTGCCTTTAACAGTGACCCCAGACATACTGCCTTAACCACACCTGCACGTGGATTAAAATCATCCTCACCGATCGGGCCAAGCTTTACAAACAGTGAAGCTCGGCCCACATCTCTCCTCCACTCACACTTTGTAACGGCTCTACAAACTCGTCCCCCTCCAACTCTTTAATCCGGTTGTTCAGTCTGACGTCACTAGCCATGTCTGGGTCTAAACTCCGCTGCAGGTCCATATATCAAACATCACTGTGGCATTACTGAGAGTTGAAAAACTGTCTAAAGTCTTTCATCTTTAATAAAATGATCAGCGTTCTGCTCTACCAGGTGTAACAATTGAGTTTAACATCCAGGCATCTATGAAAACGGAATTTATGACATTTAACGGAGTTAGAAGTTAGCAGGAAGTTAGCTCGCTAGCTTCTATCTAAATACAATATAGCATGTCCTGACTGCGGGGTTTTGGAAACAAATTAAAACGTACAGCTCTGCTATCACTTCCAGCATAAATGAAGACAGAAAACTAAATAGCAGTGACGTTTGTGGGGTTACTGAAGTTGGGCTAGCTGCTATATAATGATGTGCTACGTGACCGCTAGCGACACAGCTATGTTAGCATAATATAAACAAGCTAACTTTTTTTCCACTCGATAAAAGTTAACGTGAGTGTTCTCGGTGGTCAGGAACAAATGTAATCGCATGGCAGGATGCTGTAAAAGGACCAAACTTCAGCCAGGAGAACAACTGAGATAATCCATCCACAATACGAGGTTAGTCATTCATATACTGTTGCATGGGCTGGGCTGTAGTTACATCCTAAGGTTTTAAAAACTGAGCTTAAATAAATGATTAGCGGTAATAAAAGCCGAGGGAGGTCAACAGAGATCACTGACTGTTTTAGGAGCTTTTTGAGATTAAATAGAAGAAAATACAAAACATTAAACATGTTAACAACACAAAAGCCATATTAAACACAGACTACTTTAGACCCGGAAGTAGGATTCGTCACGTCATCACTGAACAACCGGATAGAAATAATCATGTCACAGTGGGCATAGCTGGACTCATCTCAGACAAGGTTCACCTGGTGCCCTGAACAGCAAGAAAACAAAAGAGGTCATCATGGGTTTTAGGACGTGCAGAGCAGACTGTGTGGACACGTTCCAGCATTTCCCACAGAGAACATTTGGTGGACTGCCCACAGCACCGCCGCCGTGAACAAAGGTCAGGAGCACCTACGCTTCCTGAGAGATCTGAGGGGTTGTAGACGCAGCTGCTGGTGTCTCGCCACTCCTCCCTGCTGTAACGTCAGTGTGTTTTACAAACTCCTTGTCCACAGTAAAATAAAAATAAAAATAAAATCGAAGAGAAATAGCATCTCAGCAGGAGGATGAAAATGGCGAGGGAGCCTTCACATACTTTACCTGGTGCCCTCAGGGCAGCGTGTCAGGTCTGGTAACCCATACAGGGACCCTTCATGTGAACATGCAAAGGAAACACTGGTTTCCAACTTGGTGAGTTGCTAAGCAGCTTCCTGTGACCGTTTCTCCTGATCACCAATGTTAGTGTACGTGAATCTGGGTGCAGAGCCTCATTAAGGGCGCTTTACCTGTAGATGCCCACCACCACAGCGTGGTCTCTCTCATAGGGCTCCAGCGTGAGCTGTTCCTGTGGTTTCATGTTCTCTGCACTCATCTTCTTCACTTCTGAGGCAAACACTGCCTCTGGAGCTGCTGTCGAGTCTATACAGTTAGCCTTAAGGAAGAAGAGCACAGCTGGAATCAGACTCACGAACAACAACAAGTCCTGAACAGGTAGACATTCCTCACCATCACACGAGTATCCTAGCACACGACTAAAACTAGTTTGAGTCCAAATCAAGGATTCAGTCACACATAAGCTGATTTAGCAGCCGTCTACAGTCATTCTGTAGTGAAGCAGGAGACGCCCTTTTATTCTCTTTAGCTTTAGCAACATTTGCTATTAGAAATCACGCCATGTGAGAAACTTACTCATGTTTGTGGGTCAGTAACTCGAGATAACTGACTCGGAAAATGTCTTCATTCGTTTTTTGAGATTGAACAAAGCCTAAGCTAAAACGTGTGAAAATGGTCAGCAGCCACTGGCCGAAGAGGAACCGTGAAAGACCTTTAGAAAGCCTGGAGAACTTCTGCATAAGACAACGTTAAAACCTTCAAAGTTTAGCGTTCAGGGAGCCGTTACCTGTTACGGCAGTTATCAGCGTACCTTGATTGAGATAACAAAGTGGCCGCCGTTCTTCAAAAAGTTGTGAGCGTTCAAAGCAACGATCCTCGTCTGGTCAGGCTGGGCAACATCAGCAAAGATCACATCCACCATGCCTGCAGAGGGACAGACGGCACGTGAATGCTCTGCATGTGTTCACCGTGCAGGTTCCTGATGGGACGATGGCCGCCCCTCGCCTTCGTGTCAAGGATTACAAACAAACCTGTTCGTCTTTCACCAGCTCATCTGCATCACACTACTCACCAACAAGCATTCTGTATTTGTGCGGGTGCCGAGCGTCTTCGATGATTGGAATGATGTTGGTGCGTTTTTTCGCCACGTTGAGAAGGTCGCGACCCGACCGGTGGGAAAACTCTACTGCATAGACCAGCCCTTCCTGTCACACAACACACTCATGTCAATGCAAGCTGCTTTTGTTTCCTGTGTTAAATCTACACCACCCTAGAAATCTTGATGATGCAGCCCATTGGCCCACTCATGACTTTATTTCCACCCAATTCTGTCCCCATTTTTAATCCACTGGGAGAGAAACTCCAGTGAGCCGTGTTTGTCTCTTTCATTTTAGGAACATCCCATGACACAGGGATTTCCCACCGTCCGGTTCCCCAGTTTTTGATGGAGGAATGAGGATCGTAGTTTTAATTATTGTGCGTTTGATCCCTTTGCCCCTCCTGTCACGTCCCCTGTGGTCAAACACTACTGCCAGCAGTGGTCTGCCCGTTCGGCAGCTACAAAGAGAAAGTGTGCGGTACTCACGGGTCCAACGATGTCGGAAACGTGGGACACTGTGGTGCCAGAGGCAGCTCCCAGGTACATGACCTTGGCTCCAGGCTTGATGTGGATCTGGTCGACTCCTCCCAAGATGGCCGCAGCCAGCTTGGAGCGGAACGGATTCCAGGCTCTGTATTCAATCTTAGTCTCTCCTTCCTACCAAGACCGAAGCGAACATCGACTCAAAGTGTGGTCACAACAGCAGGAAGAGCACACGTTTTCATATTTGGCATAGCAGCAACAGCTGAACTGGACTCACTTCCACACTGATCCTCTTCTCTCCATACACAGACTCTCCTACCACCATGTTTTTTGTCACCAGGGCATCCTCCTTTCCCCTGCAGATGAACACTCCTGAGACACACACACACACACACACACAGGAATAAGCTTCCAAATGAAGGCAAATGCTGAAAGGTGAATAAAATGTGACAAACTGTAGCCGAGGCTCAAAACAGTCCAGCCTTCAGTGCAGAAAATGCCTCAGTCCTCTAAAATATGAACAATCACCTTCATGTCTGTGAGGCTCGATCAGGACCTTCTTCCCTCCTCCGAAACCACCTCGGCCACCCCTCCCTCCTCTACCCCCTCTGCCTCTTGGGGTTCCTCTGCCACCACCACGGCCCCGAAATCCTCCACCGTCTGGGGACTGGAAGCCTCCACCTGAAAAACAGCCGCGCACAAGAGAAAGTTCCAGAACCTGGATCAGCAGGTCGCAGAGTGATGCATTTCTGTCCTTCACTGGGACGTTGGCTGGACACCTTTTGCTGATCATTAAATACACAAGTAACTGTTTTGTTTAAAGAACAAACCAGTAGTTAGACTTTTTGGGTCTCGCTCCGTTTTTTCCATCCTCAGGTGTGTGTTTACAACAGCATGACCCTCGGAGGGCGATGTAAAAACATAATGGCCCATCATATGAAAAAGGCTCCCACCCCTGCTTTACACTGAAACAATTCATGCAGAATGACGACAAGCACCAGTCACCTACCACAGAAATAACTGTTTATTAAAGACAGAATCATTGAAAAGGCAAAGCAGCTGCTCACCAACCAAGTCCTTCCACGGCTGCGCTGCTAACGGCTGCGCTGCTAACGGCTGCGCTGCTAACGGCTGCGCTGCTAACGGCTGCGCTGCTAACAGCAGCAGATGGTCCCAGCTTGGTACACATTACTGCCATGATGGCTTTAACAACGTGCCCAGTGGCCACAGTGAAACGAGTCATGTGGCTCATATTTACGTGGAAACTGATGTTTTCTTCCCAGAATAAGAACAGACGAGCTGAGGTCTGACTGTCAGTTCACTGTTTGTATACTTCGTGGCAACTTTTATCTTGATTTAATCATCCAGGTAGGTAAAACCTAGAAGGTTGATTCTGTTCTTCTGGATGTTTTCAGTGGGAGAAACGTCATCATCAAGTGTCAGCTGACTGCAGGTCTACAACCTTACAAACAGGACATTTACATAATGACTGAAACCAGCACCACTGAAGGAACAACGGGCTGGAGGTCAGCTCCTCGATCACTGACCAATGGTCATGAGTGCCATTCACAGAGAGTGGGGGGATGGCTGCAATCACATCATTGTAAGACTTAACCTCCAGTGTTTGCTGAAGGTGGGACCTCTTCATCACCATCTGATGGTCTCGTTTTTCTTTTCCACTGTTTGAATCCATGTGAGCTGCACAGCTGTCTGTAAGACTGCGGGGCATCAGTGAGCCAACACACACCTCTGTGGACAAGCGTTGCAACTCTGTGGGCCTTGTATCTGAAATCCACTTTGTGTTTGTTACAAACAGTTATGAATGCTGAGAGTTCAGGAGCTTCTTTTGCCATCGTGTTCGTTTAGTCGAGGACCCCCTCCGAAACGTTTCACTGCTGCTTAAGTCTTTCACTAAGCAAACGTCAGCCTCACAGTTACTGAAATAAAGCCACAGTGCTGTGGGTTAGCAGGCATTATCACCTATAAATGAAGGTGGAACTGCTCTGACGCCGAGACCAGAACTTTAGCTGTAATGTTAACCTTTCAAAGCCGGTCGGAGCGGCACGCTCTGTTTGGCGTAACTATTCTTAAATTCCCGTAGAACTGGAACCACGTAAGCTTGTGCAATCATTTTTGCACATAAAACCGGAGGAGTTGTACTTACATCTCATCCTCGGTCAGTTTCCTTCCACATGTGGCTTTATAGCAACAAAAACATAATATTCCAGAAACACGCTTTGCTGATCCGATCAGCTGTTCGTAACACTTCCCACATTGGAATAGACGTCAGCGTGAACTGTGGCATGTTCGCCATGACCTGCCCGAAACCAGAAGTGACGTCATTTTTGCAGAAAATGTAGTTTTTCTTACCTTCGGGGGCTCATAAGCCTACACTGGTGTTTTTAAAAGTCATGTTTGACTCTGTGCTTTTCTCAATAGTTTCCGGGATCCCCAAACTGCACTGCTGGAAATAGTTTATTTTGATGCACATGCTGGTTTTTATGCAAATTTGCATTTCATTATGTTTTTGTTTTTCCTGCAGTGTACAAAAATTGGTGTATTTCAAAAATAAAACTATGAAGACCATCAAAATAAATTTCCTGTGGTTGGAAACTATTTTGTACAACTTTTTTTGTATTTGCAGTTTTGAGGGATAAGCCTCTTAAATTTCTCTGAATAGAAGTATATGTAAAAAAACAAATGATTTTTTTTTGTAGTTTATTGCACTTTTTTGCAATTTATGCAGTTACTATGGACTCGATGCCTACGTATCATTAAAATGTGGGCTATAACGGTTGTATTGATATATAACAACTTGAAATGCTCCCAAAAAATGGCGCTATATAAATGCAATACATTATTATCATTATTATTATTACTATTACAGCATGTGCAAATATAAAGATAAGCCCTGGCGGGCGTGGTTCTTAAAGGTCTTAAAGGGTTAAGAAAGAGTGGAGCGCTCAATGCCTGGTTAAAACGCGGTGGTTGAAGATTGCTCGGTAACTGGAGAAACAAATACAAAGCAACACTTCATCTGCTGTTTGTGATCAAGTGGAGCACAGAGTGTTTTGTGAGCTGCTTGAACTCTGAGACTGTCACTATTTGAACTTAACAGCCTATAATATTATATTATTAGCAGATACCTGAATAAAAATACTTTTAATTGCTTCAAGTCGTCATCCTGGCATTTGAGGATCACATCCACGATGTGATGATACGAACGGCACGTTTCCAGTCTCACCTCTTCCTCCCCGGAATCCTCCCCGGAATCCTCCTCGTCCTCCGCGGTCACCAAACCCTCCTCTGCCTCCACCTCTTCCTCCACCTCTTCCTCCTCTGTCCATGCGAGGACTGAAACCTGAAACCATGAATCGTTATTATATGTGTAAACAGACACATCTAGCAACCAGTGCGTGGCTGCTTACGCCAGTGCCGCCATCTTGGATCGTTAACCCGGGTCGCTCCACATTTAAACACCGACTCCGACCACTTGGGGGACCCAGCACAACACGCACACAACGCGGCTGTTCAAACACACTCGGAAACACGCTTAATAAAAGTAACGGGGCTGAGACTCGACTCACCGCCTCCTGTGTGGGCTTTGAACGACAGGCGTGCTCGCGGCGTGCTCCGCGTGGCCGTGATGTTTGGACACTCTCACGGAACCGCAAACACACAGACCGGGCTAACGTTAGCGCGAGCTACGTCTCGTGGAGCAGAAAACAGCTGTAAACGGCTGGAACGGGTTTCAGCCGGCGTGACCCGACTTTGGCTTTTCCTCGCGGAATAAAACCGTAACTCTGGTTGTAACGGAGCTCGCTGTGCGGGCCCCACGGAGTCCCAGACACGTGCGAGGAGACACAGCGCGTGTTCAACTCAGAGCACTTATTCCGCCAGCGCGGACACACCAACGGCTCACCGTGAACAAACCACGCGCTCAGACAGCCAAGTCTGCGGTAGTTTTCACAATAACGTGGCCGTGTAGGCCGTCCACGCAGTGTACCTGACTGCACAGACTCACCGAATACACGATCAGACATCAGCCCGCGTTAGCGAGCGTAAGCACGTGTGTCTTACTGTACCTGGCCTCATCGTTTCTGGCGTAAACTACTGAAATGGACGCAGCCCGCGGAGTTGAATCGCTTCTCTCCTGTGTTGATCCTCAGTGAACAGACACGGCGTGATCACGTCCCACGTGCAACTGTGCGACCCAGAGCAAACTTTCTTCTTCTATCTAATCTATTGTTGCTTAGCAAGCAAAACGGCGCATTAGCGCCACCAACTGGACACAGACGGAGACCTTGTTTTCAAACAGAGGACAGCTGCTGTCAGCTGCCGGATGTTGTGCCGAGACAACCTTCCTGTCACAAGGTAGAAGCTGGAATCCGTCTGTGATTGCTGATTGATATCTGCATCTAAACGATAACGGTCAGGCTTAATGTTCACATCTCACATGGTTTGAAAGAGGCACTTATCTGCGCAATCTCATGCACACATATGCACACCTGCATACACCAAGTTACTTTTTGCACAACCCACTGTCGTTGTTGCACTTTTGTGATGTCTGTATTATTCGGTTCTGCCTGGCGTTGCACTCTCTTTGCTTTGGTTTGTTGTAATCCTGTTTGATTGTCTGTAGCAGCGTGGTCTCAGAGGAACGTTGCTCCTTTCACTGTGTACTGTACCACTGCACATGGTTGCAATGACAATAAAGCCACTTGACTTGAGAACCACCGATGTCCACTGTGAGCAGCCATCTTTGACGCCATCTGTCTGCCATACAAAGCCGTTTCAGATTCCTTCCCAGACGCTTAACAGACGCTGACCCTCACATCTTGTGTCAGGTGATCTCAATGGGTCGCATAAGGTCTCACAATAACTTCACCCAAAACCTCTGCTAATAAGGACCCCACGCCCTTTTTCACACCTCGGTACATGTGATAAGGTGGATGATCAATATAGTTGGTCCTCTTAAGGCTCCCACATGGGATTACATACCCAGGACTCTGCACCCTCTGCTTTTAGAAGTGAAGAAGCTCGATGAGAGGTGAAACGTCTTCAAGGAACTTAAAGAAGTCCAGTTGTTTTTTTCCAAGCTCCATAGACGAGACAACTATTAAATGACCACTTCAAACTGACAAGAAAGTCTTTGTACTGATGTTAGCTAAATGATCAGAACACACAGACCAAGCACATCACTACTGCTCAGAGGAGCAGAGTGTAACTGTTTTTGAAAGGAAATCAGATTCATTTCTATTGAGCAGAAATGTTGGAAATCACAGTGAATAATTGCTGAGTCATTTGTTATTCTGATATAGGCTCAGAGCATCAGGTGAATCCCCCACTCCTCTTTTCACTCCCACTGCTGCATGTCATCAACATCTTCGTTCCTCTTTTCTTCACCATTATCTAAACGATGGCTGAATCAGAATCTTTATTGTCATTGTGCTTTAAGAACAACCGAAACTGTATGCAAACCTGCTCTAAGTGAAAAGAGCACGCTGTTAAGAGAAGAAAAGAAGAATATATGGTAAATGGCCTGTATTTGTATAGCGCTTTTACTCGTCCCTAAGGACCCCAAAGCGCTTTACATATCCTTTCACACACACATTCACACACTGGTGATGGCAGCTACATTGTAGCCACAGCCACCCTGGGGCGCACTGACAGAGGCGAGGCTGCCGGACACTGGCGCCACCGGGCCCTCTGACCACCACCAGTAGGCAACGGGTGAAGTGTCTCGCCCAAGGACACAACGACCGAGACTGTCAGAGCCGAGGCTCGAACCGGCAACCTTCCGATTACAAGGCGAACTCCCAACTCTTGAGCCACGATCGCCCCATGTATAATAAATAACAATACAACAATAAAAAGAAATGAAACAAATAAAAAATATATATTACATAGTATATCCAAGACTGTATATAAGAGTGAACAATGGAAAATACGTTGACACAGTGATTTTTCACAGGCTGCCCATACATGACCCTGGTTTCTCCTTGTTACTCTTACAAAGTGCTGCTCAGAGTGGAGCTCTGAGTGAAGGCACCTTGATTAAACTATAAAAAAGATATAAATAAAACTGAACAAGTCAAATTTTAGGCCCATTTTCAACAACAGTGAGTTCCAGTGTCACATTAATGCAAGTTTAAAATATTAAATGAACAAACTCATTGGATATAGGTTTACAGTTTTTACACACACAAAAACGGATGAATTAACACAATTAATCAATTATCAATTTTATGTAAATCTGTGTTGCTGCTGAGGCGGAGACCATCCAGAGATGCTGGCAGCATTGATGTAAATGAAAAACAAACACAAGGTGAAATTAGCTATCATTAGCGTTTAGGTGTACATAGAAGTGCGATCAGTGCAAAAAACACGACTTAACACTTAATTTGAATTTTGAATTTATTTATTTTAAAGGGGCAGTGCAGTTTAACATAGTTCAAGTACAAAACATGAAACTGATGTAACGCACATACGTTTATAGCTAATTTTCAACAATTGTCCCTTGTTGGGCTTCAATCAAAATAGATACATTTTACAATAAAACATACATTTTCATAAAACCAACTTACATCATAAATACAATTAATAGACAATAAATTAAAATAAAATTAAAACCATCAGTCAAAATGACTACATCTCTGATTTCCCTTTAACCAAACTTTAACCTTCATGTAAAGGATCTGATGTCTGTAATCAATCTGATTTCGGTTGGAAGTGTGCTCCTCGGTCAGTCAGGCCTGTATGGAAAAAGCTGACTGACCGGATGTAGATCTGCGATATATCTTGCGGTTGCCGTTCACCTTGCTCCTGGTAATACGATTACTATCTTGTCTCTGGATGTATCTATTGAGACACTCTGGGGCCATCCTATTTATACATTTAACGACTAATTTAAGAAAACACAGATGATTAAAACTCTTAAAACTAAGTAGATTATAGTTCTTTAAAATGTCCACACTCCAGTCCAGCAGGCGGCGGTAATGCGCATCTAAGCTGGTTGACCAACCGCCATTAAACTGAAAAGAAGAAGAAGGTTACAGTCTCATGGCCATCAGTCGCAGCCCGCGCACTGTTTAGCAGCTCTCAGTGTTTATGGTTTTAACTGTCACAGGGACATTAAACTATATTTTGATAGGTTGGAGGAGCGCCTACTGCGCTGCTTATCTAAATATCCCAATTCTTTTATCATTTTTGGTGGAGACTTTAATACAGTGTTTAACAGGCATTTGGACCGATGGCCTTCAGACTCTTAACTCATTCATAAGACTGTTGGCACAAAGATTCAACTCAGTCGATTCTTGGAGGGATTCTCATTCATCTCAAATAGCTTACACGTGGTGTAGTAAGACTCAAACCAGGCACTCGCGTATCGATTATTGGCTTATCTCAAAAGGTTTAGAGAAAATTTAAACGGATATTTATCCTACTCCACTCTCAGACCATAAAATGGTTAGCTTATCAATCCCATCCTCCCTCATCACTAAAACCTCATAATGGAAGCTAAATAGAACCATTCTTCAGCATAAAGAAGTGATTTGTGAAGTTCAGAGATTCATTAAACTTTATTGGAGTAAAGCTCTCACAGATAACACATTTTGTAGCAAGGTTCAAGGTTCTTTATTTGTCACATGCATAGTTATACAAGTATAACACACAGTGAAATGTAGCCTGACACGCTCCTCGACATGTGCAAAAATTGGGGGGGGGGGGAAGGGGGGGGGTGTAGAGGAAGAACATTATATATATCTACATATAGTATATACACTGGGTGAATGTGCAGTAGTAGCAGCTAGCAGGTGAATTCTGTACATTAATATGAATAGACATCTGACTATTTTACAGGATAGACAATATAAACATATTTAAAATTAAAGGAATTGAAATGTACATTGTGCCTTGGTTTAGTGTCTGGAAGAGTCCTGTCTCAGTCAATTATAGATGATGTGAGAGGGCGGGTGTGTGTGTTTAGGGCACGGATGGCTTGGGGATAGAAGCTCCTCTTGAGTCTCTCTGTCCTTGCCTGGAAGATGCTGAACCTTCTACCAGATTGCAGAAGTTGGAAAAGTTTGTTGCCAGGATGGGACGGGTCCTTCAGTATCTGCGCTGCTCTAGTCCGGCATCTCCTGGTGTAGGTGTCCTGAAGCGGGGGGAGAGCAATCCTGCAGCAGCGTTCTGCTGTACGGATCACTCTCTGGAGAGCTTTTTGGTCCTTCACACAGCTGTTCCCAAACCACGATGTCATGTTCTGTGTGAGGATGCTCTCCACAGCGCCTGTATAGAAAATCCTGAGGATCTTTGGAGAGACCCTGAACTTCCTCAGTTGTCGTAGGTGATACAGGCGCTGCCTAGCCTTTTTGGTCTGGACCTGAATGTGGGCAGCCCATGTCAGGTCTGAGGAGATGTGGACACCAAGATACTTGAAGGACTGCACCCTCTCCACTGGAGCTCCATTGATGATAATGGGCTTGTAGTCTCTGTGCTGACCCCTTCTGAAGTCCACCACCAGCTCCTTGGTCTTGCTGACGTTCAGCTGGAGGTGGTTGTCCTGGCACCACGATGCCAGATTCTTCACTTCATCCATGTAGGCCGCCTCATCGTTGTTGGAGATGGCACCCAACACCACTGTGTCGTCAGCAAACTTCACAATGGTGTTGGAGCCATGGGTGGCCACACAGTCTGAAGTGTAGAGGGAGTAGAGCAGTGGCGAGAGGACACATCCCTGAGGTGCTCCTGTGTTGATGGTGATGCTGTTGGAGAAGCACCTGCCCACCCTCACCACCTGAGTTCTGCCAGTGAGGAAGTCCAACACCCATGCACACAGACGGCTGTTAAGTCCCAGATCCCTCAGCTTTGTGAACAGTCTGCAGGGCACTATTGTGTTAAACGCTGAACTGTAATCAACAAACAGCATTCGCACATAGTTACCCTGTTTCTTGTCCACGTGGCTGAGAGTGGTGTGTAGGACGTGGGCGATGGCATCCTCTGTGGATCTGTTGGATCTGTAGGCGAACTGGAGCAGATCTGTGGTGTCTGGGATGGAGGAGGAGATGATGTTCTTCAGCGGCCTCTCAAACACCTTCATTACTACCGAGGTCAGTGGGAACTTTTGAAATATAAAATTGGAAAACTCTTTAGAAAATACAGCAGTGATTTGGCAAAAAAAGAAGATCTGATGAGACACAGGTGATACAAACGATCACATGCCTGACTTCCAAACCAATAGACACCCTCAGTGAATCTGATAAGATAGAACTGGTTGACCTGCAGCACAGGTTGGATGAGATTTACAAACGTAAAGCTGACGGAGCATTTATTCAGAAAATGGTTCGAAGAAGGAGAGCAGAATTCAGCCTATTTTTTCAGACTTGAAAAGCATCAATCTTTTTTCTTTTTTTTGCCTGTCCCATTTGGTTCTTTAGCCGTCAGAATTGTTGTCTGAAGACCAACAAGGAGACCCAATGGATTTACTTTGCCAAATGGATCATCGTGGCATTGCCGTATTGGTCCATTTGATCGACCTTCGTTTTTATTATTTATTATATTTTATTTTCAGATGTTACAGACGGGACAGACATGAGTGAGGGATAGGAAAGGGAGAAAGAAAGAGGAAGGAAAGGAAAAACAGAAGGGGAGAGGGACAGTGAGAAAGGGGGGGAGAAAAAAAATCTCCTGGATCACCTGTTGGGAGAAGAATAGAAAACAAGCAAAAAACAAAGCAACATACTAAACACAACACCATCGCATTAATCTAGCTAAGTGTAAACAGCAGTAAATACTAAATATTCAATGTTGTTGTGCAGCACGCAGGACAGACAGCGCACAATGTGCTTTGAAGTAGCGGCCAAGAAAGGTGTAATTTAAGTCTACGAGCAGTGAGCACGCGTGTGCACACCTGTGTGGATCAGCACGCTTGTATTCAAATGGTTTCCACATGTAATGGTCTGCTAGAGGATGTAGCGAGCCATAGCCCCGCCCCCCAGGGCATGAAGCAGGCATGGAGGAGATCCAGGCCCCAGACATCCAGAGGCCCCAGAGTGCGAGAGCCCAAGGAGGACCACCGGAGGGGCATCAATCTAACACCAACTCCATCCTACAACTAAATATTAATGGGACAATTTCTAATGATAAGGATACCGTAGCAAAATATTGTTCAAACTTTTATTGCAAACTTTATTCTTCTAGTTATTGCCCTGAAGCTTGTCTGACTTTTTTAAATTCTTTAGACAAAATCACTCAGCTGAATGAGGAGGAAAGTCAGCTTTGCGACAGATCAATTTCTTTGATCGAGGTTGCAGATGCTATAAAACATCTAAAGATTAACAGATCCTCTGGAACTGACGGCCTTACTGCCGAGCTTTACAAACAGTTCGCTGACAGTTTAGCCCCGTTTCTTTTAGACGTTTTTAAGGAAAGTATGGATAGAGGTGCACTCCCTAGACAACTGGCGACCAATCTCTTTACTGAATAATGATTATAAGATATTGGCTAATAGAATAAAACACGTATTAGGTAAAGTTATTGATGAGAGTCAATCTGGATGCATGCAGAATCGTCATATCTCAAACAACATAAGATTCATTCTAGACATAATAGATTACCCAGAACTTGTACAGGATGATAGTCTTATTCTTTTTTTTGATTTCTACGAGGCGTTTGACTCCTTAGAGCATGAGTTTATTTTTACAGCTTTAAATAAATTTGGGTTCGGTCAGTCCTTCTGTAATGCCGCTCGGACACTGTACTGTAACAGCTCCATAGAGCTTGCCACTGGTACTTCCCCGAGAGTCTCTCTAAAGCGTGGAGTGAGGCAGGGTTGCCTCCTGTCCGTATATTTATTCCTTCTTTCTGTGCGACTCTGTAATTCGCACATTAAACTCAGTTCTTTAAAAGGCCTGGTCATTGCTAACAGAGAAATACTCATAAGTCAGCTGGCAGACGATACAGCTCTCTTCCTCAGAGACGCCTCGCAAGTTTCAGTGGCCATTAACAATATACAGCCATTTTCTAAAGCCTCCGGACTTTCATTCAACCTGCATAAATGTGAACTTTTACCAGTTAAAAGTTGTTTAGCAACTTCAATTCATGGAATACCTGTAAGAAACTCTGTAAGATACCTTGGAATTCAAATAATAAAAAATGAGCTCCAAAAAAAAAAAATCCCAAAAAATCACAGTGAGACCTGTCGTTGAAGGGAAGAGTTCTGCTGTCGGAGGCTGAAGGTATCTCCCGTCTAACCTGCTGCTCAGTCACTACATGTTGATAATACAACCTGTAAGTCAATTAACAAGTTATTATAAAGAATTTTTTATGGAAAAATAAAACTCACTGCTTGCGTAAATCAGTAGCTTTAAATTCATATGATAAAGGAGGCATACATTTTATTGATTGTGGTGCTCTTAACAATGCTTTTAAAATAAAGTGGATTAAAAAGTATTTAAAGAATCCCACTTCTATCTGGAACTTTATCTCACATCATGTGTTCTCTAATGTAGGCGCCTTAACTTAACAGTTATAGTATTCCACAAATACCACTGAAACTTTCTCACTTTCATCAACAGATTCTTTTGGCATGGGCGCTGATTTACAAACACAATTTCTCTCCACAAAACGGTTTTATTTGGAATAACTGCAATATTATTTATAAAAATAAAACTCTTTTTTTAAATAACTGGTTTAATAATCTTGATTAGTCAGTTAAATAGAGAAGATGGACTCTTATATAATTACTCTGAGTTCCTCAGGAGATACAATGTACCAGTAATGTACATGTACATGTAAATTCTGGAAGGACCTCCACAAGTTTATTACTGTTCTCCCTAATTTTCAGTTATACTACAAGGACTTTATCTTTGGCTGTTATCATTTTAAACACAAGGACAGTGATGCTTTCTTCTTTATAAATATGTTTGTTAGTTTTGGCAAAACTTCACATGCACAAAAGCAAAGTCCTCGGCAGAAAGCCTGAACTTCTTGTATTAAAAATAGAACTCGCACAATATATAAGGACAATCTCCTCATCAAAGAACACCGAGGCTCTCAAGTTAACATCTGGAACTGTTTGAAACTTGATTTTGGCTCTCGCAAACTTTTGTTTATTTATGTTCCCCTTAATTGATTTTATTTTGTACTCACTGTAGTCTCACTGTCCCTTCACTCTCATTGTTCCTCATTGTAACACCACAATGTCATCTTTTATGTGATTCCTGTTCTACCTAACTGTATGTCTAAAATGTGATAAATAAAGTTTAACAAAAAACCCAAAACTTTTTAGCAACTCAAACAGTTAAATAAGCCAAAGACACTGTCAGGGAGTTACATTTATTAACAGTTAGACACAGGCTAAGGGTTGAATCACACGATATCACAGGAGCATAGGTTTAGAGTTTTAATTGCTTTTACATTATGGAAGTCTGTGAATTTTAGCCAGTAAAATGAGTAAATTAATCAAATAAAATGTGTTTGCCCTATTTGCAGATTAATCAAAAAAATATTTCCCACAACAGAGAGAGAGAAGTCAGAATAAATAAAAGAAACAACAAAAGTACAAAAATCTGTCCACAAAAGATTAGTGCAGTGAGACAGTAACAAAATGAACCGTTAACATCAGCGTCTTTTTTATACAAGAAAAGTTCTGGTGGGGTATAAACGATGAATGATTTCAAAAGACATTTTCTTTACTTTGTTGGTTAACAGGAATTTCGATGGAAAGGTCAAATTCTCTTCCACTCCAGGTCCCAGTATAAATTATTCCCATAAGGAACGGCCATTGGGACACAAATTGTGTCTTTCTGCACTGGAGTCCTCCCTGCATGCCAGATGGTGAGGAGAAACCCACTGTGTCTGTATCACGTACACTGAGTGTAGGAGAAAAGAACTACTCAGAGCCGGATAAAGAAGGATTAGCTGTAATATTTGGTGTACAGTATCTCCATCAGTACTTGTATGGCAGGATGTTTATGATTATCATGGATCATAAGGCATTGATACGTTTGTTTCATGAGATGAAGGTGGTGATACCAGAACGGCGTTCTTGCCCCATGCTGGAACAGCTACATCACAGTCGGGAATGAGCCGCGTGAAGGGCCTGGCCAGAAGTTACCTGTGGTGGCCACATATGGAGACTGACATTGAGCATGAGGCAAAGTCCCGCATTACTTGTCAAGAACACAGACACAGGCCTGCTGCACCCCTGAGAGTGGTGAGCGGTGCAAACTTTCAAGGAAAAAAGGAAAGAAAAGAAGCAGGAGACCTCTGGAGCATATGAGAGACTGATAATAACAGGAAGGGGCACTGACAGGATTTTACTGTTATAGTGAAGTCTGTCGGATGGCTGGTTAATTAGTAGTGAGTGAAATTTGAGTAAATTTTGTGGGGTTTGTTTTATATTTATATATATAAGGTTAAGTTTTTATATGGGTATTTTATTTACTAATTAAACTACAGAGTAGTTTCAGTTAAAGGGGGAGGAACATTATGAAGTAACAGTTGGTTCACACGGGTTTGACCACCAGGGGGCAGCAGTGTTTTGAGTGCTGTGCCGGTGTCTTTATGTCCAGTTCCGGAAATTAAGCGATGGCTGAGGTCGAAGCCGTCTCTGTTATTCCTTAACGCTCAAAATATTACAAAGAAATTAAAATTTGCTTCTGCTTTGCTCTGATGTGCAGAAGGACAAAACGTTTTTTCTTTCTATCCGCCTGAAGAACTTTTGTAACGCAACTACACAACTAAATGTAGTCCAGTAACGCGTTACATAAGTAAGGCGTTACATTAACGCCTTACTGGAAATGTAAAGATGGCATTTTAACCAATGCTGCTTATTGTTCTACAGAACCGTGTTGTTCCGGTGTCCGGCCGCACGTGGAGCTCGCTCACGCTGCAGGTGGAACAAACGCTCGCGCGCTCACAGCTGACGGCGGAAGTAGCCTGACGTCACTGAGATTTCGGGAGCAAAGATGGCGAACACCTTCCAGAGTTTCAGCTTGTAAGTGCTGCAGAACGAAACAGTAACATCACACAGCCTGGTTTACGGTCCACGCTGCGTGGAGAGGCGTGCCCGTCTTTAGTAGGAGTGTAACTACAACGACACGTTTGAGTTACGTTCCGTCAGCTTCTCGTTAATTGTCGAGGAGCTGACGCTAACGTCCGTTTTATCCCAACTTGTTTTGTTTTTTTAAACAATTTCAGTTGTTTCTAATCACATTTAAATAACACATTTAAATATGGACGCGAGCAAACGCAACTTAGTAACTGAGCTTCTAAGCGAGGTTAGAAGATGTGATGGAGCCATGTTCCAGAGCAGTAACCGGCTCCTTCAGCGCTGCTAATGTGAGCTGCCCACGGGCTCATGGTGGCTTTTAAACCGGGTCTTGTCTTTCGCATCAGGCGCACCACACCAGAGAAGTTTTACATAGAAGCTTGTGATGATGGCTCCGTGGATGTCCTGGCTATTGACAGGGTGTCAACTGAGATGACTCTAACAGGTAAGCAAATGGACACGCCCCCTGCCAAAGGTCGGGATGCTGTCTAAAAATGTAGAAGAAAACAAACGACTGAGACCATTTAAACCTTTAATGAAAAGCCCAAAGAAAACCTCTGCTCGTTATGGTGAATGGACAGCTCTGCTCTGCCTGAGCACTTTACACAACCTGCCTCATTCACCCCGCAGCTGTTTCTGTGTAAGCGCTTTCCATCTAACAGTCACACTGCAGCCCGGGTCGCTACCTTGCTGAAGGATATTTGGCATGTAGACTGCAGCACAGGTAGCAGATGATCGGCTCCACATGCTGAGCTGCAGCTCAAAATGGCATTTAAGTTTATTGTTATTTAAATATGGAATTAAAGAAAGTTTATAAAATTCAAAAGATTTTTTTGCCAGTCTTGATAGACACTTTTTATTGTGCTATTTCTTACTTCCTGTATTGTCTGTTTTTGTTACTGTTTGGACTGGAGCACTGTTAATTTCCCCTAGAGATCAATAAAGTATTCTGATTCTGATTTGAGCCATAGTTTATTTATAAAGCAATTTATTAAACAACACATGGCCGACCAAAGTGCTGTACAACAGGAATATCAAAAGTACAATAAAAACATATAAAAATACAATAAGAAAGACACTTTAAGTAACACTTCAGTATATCTAGCTAAACTGTATTTTGTGTGAACATTAAAATAGGAAATGTTTTCTAGATCTTATAAAAAACGAAACAAAAACATCTCCCATTAAATTTAGTTGATTTGGCAGATAGTGATTTAGATTTCCCGTCTGCATGCTAAACATCCTTGAGCACGATAGTAACCCCAAGTTGCTCTCTGATCCATCAGAGTGTGAATGTTTGATTTAAAGCATAGTTAAAAGCGCTTGTATAAATGGGCTGCACATAAGTGGTGCGCGTTCGCTGTCAAAATAAAAGACGTGCACCAGATAAGAAGTTGGACCGCGCGTTTGCATACATAGGATATTTGACCACATAACATCCACAGAGTATTTTGATTCTGAAGACAATGTGTGGCTAAGTGTTAAACACGTTTGAGGATACTTTCCTTCTTATTTGTTATTGTTTTGTTATTTCTTTTTTGGCGTGGGCTGAAATTGTGGGAGTGCCAAGATTTTCTCTGATCTTCAGTTGATTTCTTTTCTCTGTTGGGCTGCAGTAAGTCTGGAGAGTAGATCATGAAACGATAATAGATGGCCTCCTTAGTTATAATCCCAGCTTCGATGATGTTACAGATATATTTCCTGTGTCCATAAAAACCATTGTTGTGTCCCTGTCGCCCTTCTCAGTGAGACAGGATGTCCCTGCATCAGCTGAGACCAGGCCAATATGTGGACTGATGGGAACTATACGCTTAGTGGCAGGTAAGATCAGCATGCACACAGTATGGAGATACATTATTCTACTGTGAAATATTGGAAGTTGGATAATCCAGTGCATTTTTGCTCTGCTTTCTCCTTTTTCTGGAAGGCATGTACCTGGTTGTCATCACAAAGAAGAGGAAGGTGGGAGATCTGCTGGGCCATGCTGTGTGGAAGGCTCTGGACTTTGACGTAATCTCCTATAAAAAGACAATACTGCACCTCACAGACAACCAGGTAGTGTCTTCTGATTCTGCGCCTTAGTAGAATTTAGCAGAACAACCTTTAACAGCAGTAACACAAAGGAAACACATCATTGTGGAGGACTTTTGTCTTCTTTACAGAGTTCCTTCAGTTCACTGAGGTTTGCAGCCACGTGTTTATACACAGAAATCTAAAAGTCCAGAGAGTTTTGAACTTTAAATGCAGCAACTGCATCACCGTCTTGTCTTTTTTCAGCCATTGTGTTACAGATTTGCTGCTGAGCTTGAGATGGATGTGCTGTTGACCCAGTTTTAGCTAGGCTTTGCTGTGGAGCACACGTGTCGGCCTCACATTTGATGGTAGATACTTTGGTATGCTCATGACTTCATGGTCCACTCGGTGCCTGTCAGGTCCCCGTGTCCTGTGGATAGAAAACAAATCCAAATGACCCCTGAAGTATTTTTGCTAATGTGTTTGGTTTGTGCTGTGTACTACGGCCCAACATCTCCTCTATTGCACAATCTGACAGGAAGTTAAATTTACTGGGACGTCCAATCGACAAGATTATGGTTTGTGAAAGAATCGAGAACGAGCGTGTGGATAATCTTTCTCACTGATGGACACCAGTGATCTCCACGGGCGTGTCTTTGGAGAGTTAGTGCACTCCCAGAACAGTGTTCCTGAAGTTAAAATTCAATTAATTGAATTAATTTTTTAAGCAAATTTGTCAGATGGTTCAATAAACTCTCCATAAACTGTCCATATGCTAATCAAGTCCAAAACCTCAGTTTCTGTCCATTGACTCGCTCCGTCTCCAGTTACCGCCGTGCTGTCTCGCTTGTCTTCTCCGGAGCTGATAATTGGCATCTGTCTTGTGTCAGCGTAAAAGACAGATTTCATGCAACATGACCATCAAACAGCAGTCGCTTTCTAAAACATCGGATATGTATCGGATTCAGCACCACATACGAAAGTGACCCAGGTCCGATTTGAAAATATGGGATTCGTGCCGTTCACACTGTCACAGCACGGTCGTATACGGGTCACATAGGGTGATGTGCTTTGGCCTGCAGTGTGAACGTAGCCTTTGTACGCATGTTCAGATGTTCCTTACGTGAAACATTATTGCTCAAGCAGAGATCACAGCTGCTTCACCCAGGTTGTATTGTCGGCTCGTGTGTATCTCTTGCTTTGTTGCTGGATTTATTTCTTGTTGCAGATGCAAGACAACAAGACCTTCCTGTCCATGATTAACAGCATGCTTCATGCAGACGGTTTCTACTTTGCAACCGACTATGATCTGACACACACTCTGCAGCGCCTGGCAAACACCAGCCCAGAGTTTCAGGAGATGAGCCTTCTGGAGAGGGTAAGATGTTTCTGATGTAAAGTCTTTGAACTGTTTGTGTATTTGGACGACTGTGTGGCTGCAGTTCAGGGCTTAGCTGGAAGCACTTCTTTTTTCAATAATGGTTTAGAGCAGGGGTGTCCAACTCCAGGCCTCGAGGGCCGGCGTCTTAGATCTCACCCTGGGTCAACACACCTGAGTCACATGATTAGTTCATTGCCAGGCCTCTGGAGGTCATTTAGCCATTTAGATCAGCTGTGGATCAAGGACACATCTAAGACCTGCAGGACACCGGCCCTCGAGGCCTGGGGGCCCCTGGTTTAGAGGTTGGTTTTTTGTTAAAATATGGACGTGTCTCAGTCACTAATTCCACATGTACCAGTTATCACTAACAGGGTGTTGACCAGCAAAGTTAAGCTTTTTAACGCTGCACTTGTTTAATTCATTCAAGTGTGAGCGAGGAAGATTCAATTCAATTTTATTTATATAGCGCCAAATCACAACAACAGTCGCCTCAAGGCGCTTCATAGATACAGAGAAAAACCCAACAATCATGTGAGCCCCTATGAGCAGCTCTTTGGAGAGCTTGTATCTCTGACCTCGGGTAGGGTGAGACCATCAAATCATGGTTAAACATGTTGGACACACAGCGATAAATGATCATAATATGGAAATCCAACAAAATTCTATATACTTTGCTTCCAAGGAGCCAGACTCTGATTTTCTTTTTTTGTGTTGAAAGTGCTCTTGAGCAATAGTTCAGGCTCCTAACTCACGGCATGAACCTGGGTTGTGTCTACACACAAAAAGGCAACTAAGCAGTGAACAAGTTTTAAATTAAAGTCTGTTTAGGCAGCCTATCATAAAACAACATCATTTGTTCCCATTTCTACTTGAATATGGCAAAGATAACACCGTTTAATGTTTTTGCACCAACAAGTTGATTGCCAAAGAGCTCTTAAACATACCTATACTGTTTGGTGCTTCTTAAAAATCAGAGGCCGAATAGAGGAAAGAGTAAAAGCTACAGGACCTGGACACAGGACATGAGACATGCGTCTGGATTGTCAGTTGAGCCTGTTTATCAAAGCCTCCTCAGGAATGATAGCAGAGTGGCTGTCAAGAATTTATTGTTAAGGACGGGAAGCAGGGAGAAAATGCTGAGGTATGCCGAATCACACGAGAACAGGATTGAAAATCAACAAGTCTCATGAAGTGATGAATCCAAACATTTGGCTCTTATTATCATCGCTGTGCACTCAGAGGTCTAAAGAGAGGTCCAACAGTGAGTGTCTGCAGCTATCAAAATCAATGGCATTATGAATGAAGAAAAGCACCATCAGATTTTGCTCCACTATATAAGAACTTCTGGAAAACATCTTGTTGACAGCAGCATTTTACATTTGACCCCAAACATGCTTCCAGTCCAGGAGAATCATACCTGAAAACCTCACATAACACTGTTCGGAGCTCAGACCTCAACATTATTGAAGCAGTGTAAACAGTGTAAAAGACAGCAAAACATCCAAAGAAGATCTCTGAATGTTCTCCAACATGCCTGGAGAACTACTCAAATCAACTTTATTTACACAGCGCCAAATCACAACAACAGTCGCCTCAAGGTGCTTTATATTGTAAAGTAGATCCTACAATAATACATACAGAGAAAAACCCAACAATCATATGAGCCCCTATGAGCAGCACTTTGGCGACAGTGGGAAGGAAAAACTCCCTTTTAACAGGAAGAAAGAACCAGGCTCAGGGAGGGGCGGGGCCATCTGCTGTGATTGGTTGGGGTGAGAGAAGGAAGACAGGATAAAGACATGCTGTGGAAGAGAGACAGAGGTTAATAACAGATATGATTCAATGCAGAGAGGTCTATTAATACATAGTGAGTGAGAAAGGTGACTGGAAAGGAAAAACCCAATGCATCATGGGAATTCCCGGCAGCCTGCACCTATTGCAGCATAACTAAGGGAGGATTCAGGGTCACCTGGTCCAGCCCTAACTATATGCTTTAGCAAAAAGGAAAGTTTGAAGCCTAATCTTGAAAGTAGAGATAGTGTCTGTCTCCTGAATCCAAACTGGAAGCTGGTTCCACAGAAGAGGGGCCTGAAAACTGAAGGCTCTGCCTCCCATTCCTGAAGCTGCTGAAGAGGCTTGAGACTGTGTTGATAACTCAAGCTGGTCATACCAAATATTGACTTTCAAGTTTGTTAGGACTGTAAGAACTCAGTATGAGCTGTGTTATCATTTATGCTAGAATATGTTTCAATAAATTGCTGCACCTATTTCCTGTTTTCTTAACAAAATATAAAGAACGGGGTGGTTTAGGACAGAGGACTGTACGTTATCTCAGTTAATAGTAGCTTCGGCTTGATTTGCAATTCTGTATCTGTTCTTGTTTCAGGCAGATCAGCGATTTGTGTGGAACAGACACTTGTTGAGAGAATTCATAGCACAGCCAGAGGTAAGATCCAATTATTTAGTGAGTAAGGAAGATTATAAAAAGCACAAGAAAACATTTAGCATGGTGAAGGAAATCCCTTCAGTCCATAAGGCTCTAGAGTTTGTTTCATTGTGAGCAATTAAGAAAAGAAGAGAGGCAAGGCTGCAGTAATCCAAAACACACTAGAAGCATTTCTATGACTTGATGAGGAAAACATCAACCATCAAAGTGATGGAGTGAGGAAAAGTGTGGCACAAAACAAGGTAGGATGATGAGCTCCAGCACCCTCTCATCTGATGAAAATTCCTAATGTACTGATCATTTACCTGCTGCCAGAGGCACCAGGGTGAATTCACTCCAGCAACATTTTACGATTTAGCAGGAAAACGATGGTACATGTAGCCAACGTAACCAAGGAGCTTGTGTCATGGAAACTTTGAAATGTTCAAGTCAGTCAGCGAGACGACTTAAGGAGTTGATGCTGTTTTCAGTGAATCGTGTCATCGGGAAAAATAAAAACAGCAGATGTGTAGCTGCAAAACGGCTTCAGCTAATAAGTTTGTCTCCTGCAGTTCTATACAGAAGCAAAGCTGCTGAGCTCACCGTCCATTTTTCATTTTCCAAAATATGTGTAACTGTGGAGAAGGTCCGCCTGTAGCAGACAGTTTCATTTCAACATGTTTAAATATTCTGCTGCTGTACATAGAAACATTTACCGCTGCTCTCCTTTCACAGCTGCACATGTTTGTGTTTCCTGTTGTCCACGGCTGTATCCTTTCCTGTTTCCTTAGTGAATGGCAGCTTTCATGTTACCTGTGTAAAGTGGAACTGGACGGTGTCATTTAATGACCACTGAAGCAGACTGGTCTGTGCGCTCTAAATGCTTTGTTGTGATTGCTGGAGCACTTTTTTCTTCTTCTTGACAGAAAACTATCAGATGAGTAATAACATAACAATAAAAACATCCAGAGGACGTTGTTTAAAAATGTACCGCAGTGTAGATGTTTCGTACCACTAGACTAAACTTGAGTAAACCTTACAAATGTTTCATACTCAATTTTTTTTGGCAATGAGTCTTTAATATCATATCCCTACATGTGGTGATGTTTCCTGTCAGCACTGTTGTGTCCTTAACACGTGCTAATCAGTCATCACTGTGAAGTCGAGCTGCATCAGTGGAAAGGTGTTTGAGTGGAGCGTTATCTCCAGGAGGAGCTGTTTCAGAGCAGGGGTCCGCTACTATGTCCGAGGTAATTTATGTCCTTTGAGCTAGGGCTGGGTTTTGATGATCGATTCATCGATTAAAATCGATTCTCGCTTGGATAACGTGATATCGAGTCATTAAAATCCAGATTTTTTTAATATGAATTTATTTTGCCCAAAACGCCAGAATCTCAGGTGAAACCTCACAAAATATCAACACACACAGCGCGGCCCCGCCGACGGATCAGAATCAGTGAGCTGTGACTTTCTCACCGACGCCACGGACACGGTCGGGGCTGAAAGCTCGCTGACTCTGATGTGTCGGCGGGTCGAGCTTTATGTTCACGCCCTTTTTGCGCTGATTCTGAAGCTGTTAGTTTATCTCTCTCCAAACAACATTGATCCAAACTAAGCTTCACATAAACATCGTCATGGACTCCCTCTGACTTTTGCTGTTTTGCACGTCATGCACAGCTCTCTCCCTCTCTCTGTGTACTTCAACAACAGTTTCCCGTCTACAAATCTGTTTTCTTCATTATTCGCTTGCTTGTTACGCACCAATCTGTCGTTGTTTACAGGCTGTCGGCCGCTGTTTTTTCCTTTTACTAAGAAAACCTAATTTCTGCCGTTCAACAGGCTTCTGAACAAATTTAAACTTTTTAAAATTATACAAAATGCAAAACGCCGTGTCTCTAATCAAACCGCTGTAACGTCAGAGGTGATGTTCATTGTTGATTAATGGTTTTCTTTCGTTTTTGATCGACTGCAGAATACTTTTATAAAGTCCCAGAACAGGAAAATCTCCTTCATGTGTTTCTGTTTTATCTTCAGCTGCTTTGACACAAAGGCCTCTGCTGTGACGCTCACACCTTTGATAAAGTCTGGAAAGTGTCAGCTTCCTTTTTATAGATACAAAAAGATGTAAATGTGCTGATCTGAGTTATAATATTTCTGACTGTCTGAGGCAAAATTTCCCAGATTCAAATCGAATCGATTCTAGAAACCAGCCCTACTTTGAGCCCTGACCGAATGTTCTGGCTGCTTTATGTCTCTGAAGAAATGTTCTCAGTAAATGCATTTTGTGGTATTTTCTTCTGTTTTTATAACAACACTAAAAAGATTAGAAGAATTTACAGAAAGGATATTGTTGTTCTGGGAGGATCCTGCTGTGTTTGACACATACTATCCACCTGAGCAGTGTAGCAGACACAGCCTGGCTCCACCTGTTCAAGTGGCCCAGCGCACACGTTGCTTAACTGCAGGTGGGTACATGCAGCGAGCGCACGAGTCATTTGAACATAGTGGAGTCAGTGCGTTTGCACCTCAAGTCAGTGACAAGCTAATCAGCTCCTCATGACTTTGAAGGATTCAGATAACCGAGTTTGTCAACAGTTTTTGTGTGTGTTTGTGTGTTTTTGTTGTAGGCATTGATTCAGAAGGACACGCTGCTAACTATGTGGAAACAGAGCAGATAGTGCAGTACAACGGTGCAAAGGCTTCTTTTGTTCAGGTGAGCCAAACACTTAGTGCTCCAGCAGAGATTACATGAAATCTGCCGTTCAGACCAACGATAGCAAATAGGAAAATGTTCAGTAAGTGAAGGAACATGGGTCCAAAAGCTTCCTTCAGTCTGTTGGCTTCCCAGGGTGCAAAAAAGTTTACTCTAAAAACAATGTAAAAAGATGAAGAAACAGAAAAATTCCAAAAAGTTGATTCTGTTCATCTGGACGAAGCGTTTCATCAGGTGACCTGTGAGCGAGTGTGGCATTTACTTACCTGGATGATTGAAGACAAATCGTGTTCAGAAATTCAACAGATTAACATCTAAATCACTGCAAAGGCACCTGGGACCAAGTCTGGGAGAATGCTAAATATCTGAGTGCAATGAAGTAAAAGCAGTCCAAATGCAAGTCTCACACCGAGCCCACGTATATAACTCAGGCCTTACTCTGCCCTAAGTGTAAAATAGAGGTGGACAACCTCACTCACTGTCTGTGCTCATGCAGAAAAATACAGCAGTATTGTTCATAAAGTGTGACCTGGATCAGATCTCTGCTGCCGCTGAACCCGTCGTGTTTGCTGCTCCGAATGACAAAATCGGGGAGATTAGAAAAGCAGCTTTACAGGCTGTTAACATCTGTGCAAGCAAGTGCGTCCTTTTGAACTGGATCACGGACAAGGCCCCATCTAAACCTCGGAGACAGTGGACTGTACTGGAATGTGTGTCATTGGGTTACCTAACATGCGAGTTACATAGTAGGGACAATGTGTTTGATCAAATATGGGACCCTTCATGTTGTTTGGATATTTCAGCTATTTTCACACAGGCGCTGGTTTAATGTAACGTATGGATGTATAGCTTAATCTATTAAAGTTAATATCTCAAGCCATACATGTCTCCACAGTTGGGTCTTTTTGAGCGACCAAGAGCTTCATGGGCTCATCCTGTAGACACGCTTCAGAAACTCTGCCTTCTCTGGGTCTCTCCTCTGATTTCAAATTCTCGTTGTTAATGGTGTGTTTGCAGACCAGAGGCTCCATCCCCTTCTACTGGTCCCAAAGGCCTAATCTCAGGTACAAACCAAAACCACAGATCAGCAAAACAGTCAACCATGTAAGTTCTTTACATGCAGATTCAAGTGAAAAAACAAATACCTGTTGTTTATCTTCATTTCTGAAATCTTCCTGTTTTTGTCGTAGCTGGACGGATTCCAGAGACACTTTGACTCCCAGATCATCCTCTATGGAAGACAAGTCACTTTGAACTTGGTGAGAACAATCCGTTAGCTACTGATTTTTGCATTTACAAGACCATGATATAACCTCACAGTCAAATGAAATAACAGCAAACCCACACATACCCATATGCAATCGTTTGCAAAGGCTCTTTGTTTTATTTGTTCTGTTCTTTCACAGATAAACCAAAAAGGCTCAGAAAAGCCGTTGGAGCTGGCATTCGACAACATGGTCACAAACTTGGGTAATGGCTTGATCAAGTAAGATTACCACTAATTCAGCCTCAGGCTTCATCTGTCTGGCATTTACTCGACATCCTGCTTTCCTCAGGTAATTAAAGCCTCGCTTTTGTCTAGGTACATAGCTTTTGACTTTCATAAGGAGTGCAGCCACATGAGGTGGCACCGCCTTCAGATCTTACTGGACATGGTTGCTGAAATGCAGGATGACTTTGGGTCAGTGAGCTAGTAGAGCAGCTTGTGTCTGTCCAATAGTAATACACTCTTCATGAGAAGTAATGTTGTGCATATGGATGCAGATATTTCCTAGTGGATGCAGATGGAAAGGTGCTGTTAAATCAGGAGGGAACTTTTCGGAGCAACTGCATGGACTGTTTGGATCGTACAAATGTCATCCAGAGCCTGCTGGCCCGACGCTCTCTTCAGTCACAGCTGCAGGTATTAAATGCATAGTCACATATAATAATGCGTAATGGTTCTCACATGCAAGAACTTGCTTATCCTTCAGCACCATCAGGAAACCTTGAAGTACTTTACTGTACAAGCACATTTACACACATTTAGACGTATGAGTCATGTTTTCTGTTTCTGTTCACCACCACAAGGATTTTAAACCCAACAGTCAGTATGTGACTAAAGTGATTCAAGGGTTTAACAAAAACAGGAATCCAGCCTGTTTTAGGAAGTTTTTCCAGTCAGTGGAAAGGACCCCGACATTTTGAGGTAGAGCAACGCACAACCATGTTTTTCATATACTGCTCTTGAGCTGTGCTGGTCTGCTTTTCCCCTGCAAGCTAAATTCTGAATTCTACTGATGGCTGAGCTGGTTACCCTAAAGGTTTGGTGAGCTCTGTGGTTTATTTGGGCTCTCGACCTGTCCTCGAGCTCCCTCGCTTCCATTGGACCGTATTTCCTTTTAGATTGCTGGAATTCATTTTTCATTAACTGCAAATCAGTTAATGTAATAATTTTGCTAAACTCCTTAAATCTGAGCTGAAGGTCATTATTTGGTTTAAAATCTAACACAGTACGTGTGCAGAGGCCAAATTACAGAAGTGCTTTCATGTGTAAACAGAAAGAATGCACAAATAAATAAACAGCATGTGATACTGATACGAACATGATACTGCTTTATTTAACTGGTGATGATTAATTGTACACATTACACCTTGATACAAAGCCTGTATAAAGGTAAAGGCTCAAATCTGTGTAACCTGTTTGCACTGTGCTCAGTCTGAGCAGCCTTGAAGTGGCCACTTTCTGCTTTAATGCTTCCTTCAGGTTGTTGGTCTGTTTGGGGTTTCACTGATCCCTAACAATGTGGTCAGAGACGATAAGAACAGTAACAGACTGAACTAGCTCGAGTCTAAATATCCACAATATTACAGAGATTAAATATATATCGTGTACATTTTACTCTAATCTATAAAACGTCGTTACTTTCACTGCAGAGGATGTGTGCTATTGTACTATTGTATCAGTGGAGGAGTTGTACAGGGAGATGGCCACAGACAGGAATGATTTCCTGTGGCGTTCAGTGGTGCATTATGGGTAATCTCAGCCTCTCAGTGAACGTGCTCCTGTGACTGGCCAGCATGTCATGGAGGTATTGTCCAGCCTCATCTTGGACAACATCCGCCTCTCCGACACCACCTTAAGGAGTCCAGCTCCGTCCCCACAGCATTACTGGCCTTACGGATCAGTTTGAGTGTTTGGCATCTGTGACCCTCAGCCTGCTCCCCCAGCGTGCAGCAGCATAGAGGATGGCACTGCCACAACAGACAGCATCGTCTGACAGATGTTAAAAGACCTTAACCACTTGTGCAGTGTTGTTTTTAATCCAGTCCAGGTTATTATCTATGTACTCCAACGGACTTGTAGTCTTCCACGATGTCCACTTCAACCCACTTCCCCCAGTGCTCTGCCTCTTCACTGTCACTGATGCATTCATGATCAGAAAACCTCTGATGGCAGGTTTCTGTGCAGTGGCTGAAGTCTGTGGTGTACACGGTGAAGAGGAAAGAAGAGAGGACGGTCCCTGTGTTGCTGATCACCTGACACACAATGTTGCATCAGCAATCCAGGACACCAGAGAGGCATCCACCTGCATCGCTGTCAGCGTATCACCCAGGAGGGTCGGCCTGATAGTGTTGAACGCCTGGAAAAGTCAAAAAACATGACCCTCACAGTGCTCGCCGGCTGGTCCAGATGTGCATAGACACCATTGAGCAGGTAGATGATGGCGTCCTCCAGGCCTGCCTGGGAAGTCAGTGACACAGGTCTGCAATCCTGGGGTCACTGGAATGTGTCGACTTTGGTACAGGACCAGGGCAGGACGTCTTCAGCACTGGGAGCCTCTGCAGACTCAGACTCATGAACAGAGGGAGAGAGTGGCTGAGCGTTTACTGCAGTGTCAGATCTGTTGAAAAACACATTGAGCACATTAGCCCCTTTTTAATCGGACCTACTTTGATCAGCTTGCTATGGCTCACCACAGTTGGTTTTTCCTTACACTTGAGTAGCACCTAATGTGCCTGGTTGTTGTCATTGCTGCCTAGCATCCTGTAACGTAGTTAGTATGCAACATGAATGGTACAAAAAAGGTGGAAGTGGAGGCGTCGATATACCCGCTGCTCGGTCTCTGGCTTTTCGTCAAACTCAGGGACCGTGGCTTTGTTTCGTATTTCCCTCATTGCCGGGTTACAAGAACGGCAGGTTTGACTTTCATGAACGAGACGCTCTCATGACTCATCGAGTGACGCTACTGACCAGCCAATCGCTGGGATGCAGTCTCACGACGTCACCTGCTTAGATCGCTTGGAACGTACCGGCCCCAGCTTTTAAGGAGCCCCTGTCTTTATGCCACTCCACACCTCGCTCATGCTGTTCTGCTCCAGCTTTCTCCGGTAATTATTGTCTGATGTTACCTTTCAGTAACTGAACCATGCTCACCTCCTCTCTATTGTCCAGTCTGAAGGCCTTCTTCTTGTCGTTGAGGAGGGCTTTGATGTCCTCGTCACCCACAGCTTGTTATTTGGATAACAATGTCTGAGCTGGGACAGTGGAGTCGGTGTGGAAGGTGTAGTCGGTGAAACACTCACAGTCTCCCAGTCTGTCACAAAACAGCCCTGTAGCTCCACTGAGGCCTCCTCCGACCCCCTCCTAATACTACTGGTGGTCACAGGCTCCCTCTTCACAACAGGCGCATAGTGGAGGGTGAACTGAATCAGCTTTTGTCTGACCCAGCCAGTGGGGGTACAGAGGAGACTGACATTAGCATACAGTAGGTCTAAAAGTCTCTCCCCCCTGGCGGGACCGACCACATATTGTGTGAAGTTGGCAGTGACGTGTTTGAAGTCACCAGAGAGGCTGTAAGCTGAGTCTGTAACCAGCCAATGGGAGAGTGAATAATGTCCCATGCAGCTGTGAGCTGTGGGGTAGCAGTGGGAGGAACATAAACAGCCACATGGGTCCTGGGTCCAACAGCGCACAGTTCAGTGTCCGGGCAACAAATCCACAACTTGATTGTTATATGAGCAGAGTTACACAACCGTTTGTTGCAAGAACAACAAGCCCTCCTTTCTGCTCACAGCTGGCGCTCTCGTCTCCTCCCTCTCTCCCCCAACATGCCCCCCCCCCCCCCGGTTCTGTTGCAGGTTTCTTCCTGTAAAAAGGGAGTTTTTCCTTCCCACTGTTGCCAAGTAATTGCTCATGGGGGTTGTGTGATTGTAGGGTTGTTTCCTTGCTTTGCAAAGCACCTTGAGGTGATTGTTGTTGTCTGTTGGTGCTATATAAATAAATGAAATGGAACTGAATCAGTCCCAGGCCTTTATGTTGGTGTTTTTCTTTACACTTTCACCATCATGTCAACATCTGCTTCTGTCCAAATTATAAATATGACATCAAAGAGCAAATAAAAGTATCTGAGCACACAGTTCATCAGTGAGTTCATCTAGCTGAAGGACTGTTGAGCAGCAATCTGTTGATGTCAATAAACTGGTCATTGATCATGATCAGGAGTACGTCTCCTCTCCTGAAACGTGATTAATTTGCCCTAGATGTAACTGTCTGCAATTCTTCTTGGCCTTAGTTGGTGCATTAAAGCTAACCAATGACAACAAAACGTTCTGTTTGTACTGCTTTGCACTGTAGTATCTGCAGCTGTGTCCGTAGGGACAGAGGCCACATCACTCCAAGGTCACCTGTTCCTCTGAGAATAGCAGACTTGTTGCTGAGCGGGTTTTTGAAACCCTGCTGTGTCTATGATTGTTCTTCAGATCTGGGTGCTCCTCCTGGCACCTTACAGTCAAAGTAGTCCCACTGCTGTCTGCAAATGCACTGAAATTAACTCCATACCATTTTGCAGTGGGATTATATTTGCTTTGATTCTTCTAAATGAAGGCAGCAGGTAAACAAGGAAAATGTTTGCATAACCTCTTAAGCCCCAAGCCCAACTGATCCCCTGCCTTTTGCCCCCGTATCAGGGGGCGTTGGGGCTTAAGAGGTTAAACGAGTTAAAACAGGGCTGTATTAGAAAACAGTGGCATTCAGACTCGAGAGCATTTGACAAAAGGTGTGTGTGTGTGTCTTTAGAGGATGGGAGTTCTCCACATAGGCCAGCGGATTGAAGAGCAGACAGACTTTGAGAAGATGTACAAGAATGGTGGGTGTTCCCTCACACAGCTGTAGCCTGAGTAGTAACAACTAATCAGAGTTTGTTGTTTTCATATCTAAACCCTGCCTAATATGCAGCTGGTCCTTTGCATGCTCGCAAAACCTTTTGGATCCACTGATTTTTACAGGACATCTAAAGGGCATTGTGTGGTAAACACTGCTTCAGTTTGATATGCTCTGTCCCAGCTACTATCTGGCCAGCATGATTTAGTCTTTGTCACAGTTTTACACACACACTGAGCAGAAGACTGGTCTCTTATTGCACTCTTTGACATTTTTGCTTCATGGTTAGACTATAACTTTATAAAACATTTAGTCATTGAACATTCCCACACATTCATACTCCAGTGAATGCATCAGAGAGCGTCTCAGGGTTCAGTGTCTCGTTCAAGAATACTTTGACATGCAGACTGGAGTAGCCAGGGCTTGAACGACGAACTCTCTGATTAGTAAATGACCTGCTCTGCCTCCCCTTCTGTGTTTCACACACAGCCTGGGCAGACAATGCTGACGCTTGTGCCAAGCAGTATGCTGGAACTGGTGCCTTAAAGACTGACTTCACTAGGTGAGTGTTTACAGCAAACACATGCTAACAGGTTTTTGTTTTAGCCCTACCTGTCTTCAAGTTGTGCCATCAGAACTGACAGTCGTCTCTTCCATAATGAGGTGAAAGCAACCACCCACTCTTTCTTTGGAGTAGCTATTTCCTTTTAGCGTTTTGTTTCTGACTTGTGCTACAGTCGATTGTACTCAGTTAAAATATAAGGAGTCTTTAGAGTTGCAATAAAAAAAAGGGAACGGTGATGCTTTTCATGTGTTCATTGAACACACAGTAAAAGCTCCCAGAAAAGCCAAAATAAATGATGTCTTCAAAAGTGTGGATTGTAGATCGGGATGCACCGATCAAACTTTTCCAGTTTCAATACGAAACCAACATCTTGGCTTTGAGTATTATCGAGAACAGTACCAGTAATTAATGAACATGTCTCACTGTGAGGAAGACACTAGCAGCATCAGACCCAACGGAAAAACTGTTTTCCTACTTAAAAATACAAATTGGGGGCAGCAAGAATGGCAGCACCTCCCTCTTCCCAGCCACCTCCTCCAGGTGGCCTCTTTGCAAGGAGAAGCAACAGTACTCTGAGACCCTCTGAACTCCTCACTAGGGATGGGTATCGTTTAGGTTTTATCCGATACCAGTACCAAACCGGTACTTTTGAAACGGTGCCGGTGCTTAAACGGTGCTCAAACCGGTGCTTAAAGAATGGAGAACACACACAAAGTCCAAAAACCTCTCATGTTCAGCTGTTTTCCTCTTTTTCTTTGGTCATTTTAGCCTTTTTGGCCAGGGTGAAGGGAGTATCTGCCATCAAACAAGAAGACAGCTGCATGTAACTACGACGGTGTTTGCTAGTTCACCTTACATGCATTAATGTAATAACGTGGTTAGCCTACTCAACGTAAATTACACACGAACAACATGAAGCTACTCACGCAGAGAAGAACGGCTGCTGCTGCATCATCATCCTCATCATTTCTGCTACACTGGCAGGGCTAGGGGCCAGGACTCTCCTCTTCGGGTTCTTGGGGGATGTTGCTAACTCCGGGTCCGAAAACAGGCACCACCAGGGTAGGGTTATCGGGGTCCCAACCTGGGAGCAAGGCCTGGAGAGGGAGCTTGACGGAGAACGCCTGGTGGCCAGGCCACTGTTCTCTGCCAACTTGAAGAAGGAAATGACCCGCCTTCTTGTAGGTTTGACACCCACAGGAGATGCTGTAGGGGTTGGGTCCATTGTGTGTTGGGCAGTGGGCAAGAGCAGGAGCCCTGGTGAACTGATCCGCAGCTTTCGAGGCTGGCTACTGGGACATGGCGAGGTTCTCAAGGGTGTTCATTCTGCTGTGATGCTGGGAGACTTCAGTGCTGATGAGGGCAGTGACAGCGAGACCTAGACGGATGTGATTGGGAAGAGCGTCCTGCCTGGTCTTTGCAGCTGTTGCTGGTTAGTGTTGTTGGTTAATACCTGGTTCTAGCCTGCAGAGAAGTCTAATATTTAAAGATCACTACAGCCGCACATCATCAGGATATTACAGTTTGTTTTGTTTGCGAGGGCAAAACCAAAAACCCAAATTGGATCTTGCTCTTAAAGAAAGTTTCTAACTGGCGATAGGTTCTCCTCTGCGGACCGTCCTTGAGCTCCTTCATTTTCCTGTGAGTTCTGTACTTTAACACTTATTAAAATGATAAAGTAGCTGTAAATGCTGCTGCTTTTCTTAATGGTGCTGAATTTCATGTTCATATTTCAGGACAGGGAAGAGAACACACTGGGGACTGCTGATGGACGGCTGGAACTCGATGATCCGATATTACAAAAACAACTTCTCTGATGGCTTTAGACAGGTGGGTACCAGAGACGAGCTTCATGGCTGATCCACCAGAGTCAGAGTTACAAATATATGAACCCAACAGAGTAAATTATTCACCATTTGGCTCCAGCCAGCTAGTAGAGGCACTTCCTGCCTTCGTGCTGCCGGTGAAGCAGCTGCTGCTGTTCTGGACATTTGATATTGCTTTTTAGTAGCATTTCATTACCTGATTTCTGCATTCATTTAGTGGGAAGTCAGTGGTAGCTGCCTCAGTGCACAGCGGCTGAGACAGATGTTGAGAGATTAATTATGAATGGAAATGCTCCGTGGAGTCTAACGCAGCAATGACGACTGCCTTATCAAATAGAAACACATGATCACAGCAGCAGGAGTTGCTGCAGACCAGAAGCACCACTGCTACCTGCTGCTGCCCTGAGCCGGTCCTTCCTCCCATTTGATTGGCAGCAGTTAACAGGTCATGTTTCATATCAGCGTTCTTTACACGTACAAACTGTTTAAATTAACCTTATTATGGTCTCACCTTTACTTATGAAGTCCACACACCGACCCTTTGTTCCTTTTTTGCACCATGGACTCACGAGCGCCCCCTATCAGTGCCTCGTTGCATGGCAGGGCACAGTTTGTGTGAGAATCAGAATCAGAATCAGAATCAGAATACTTTATTGATCCCTGGGGGAAATTATTTTTTGTTACAGTGCTCCATTTTAAACCAACATTAAGACAAGACAGACAATACGCTAACTAAGAATAGTACAATATATACATATATATACATACATACATACATAAGTCACTTATAAATAAATAGTTGGAAAAGAAACATGTGTAGTTGTAGCAGCAAACAGTGTGTTAAGTGGATGCGTTGTACAGGGAGCCACAGGCAGGAATGATTTCCTGTGTCGTTCAGTGGTGCATCATGGGTAATCTCAGTCTCTCACTGAACGAGCTCCTGTGACTGACCAACATGTCATGGAGTGGGTGGGAGGTGTTATCCAACATTGTCTTTATCGTTGTCTTTAGTGTGTGCAATCAGATTGTTTCATAAAAAATAGTTCATAGATCAAACCATTCGATAAAGAAACGATTTCATTTATTTGATTATCATTATTTTTTTTTATGATGACCTCTGCTGACCACACGTCACTGGTGGGTTCAGGTCGTCCTTTATGTGCTACTTCATCAGTGTGGAATAGTGTGAATGCCATATTGCAAAGTGAAATGAATCTGTTCCATCAGATACTACAGCAATATCACAATAATACAAGCTGCTAATGACTCTCACACAATCATCATGTTATGAGTGATCAGACCGCTGCAGGTAGAGTTTGCTTTACAGGCACGTATTCTTTTAAAATCAGGCCGTGAGCAGCAGGGCTCAGCACTGATGCTGTGGAGATTTGGACAACACTGTGAAATGTAAATAAAAACAGAATGCAGTGATTTGCAGATCTCATTAAGCCATATTTCTTAGTCCGAATCAAACATGGAAACATGTTTAACATGAGAAAAATATGAGCTCAGAAAAGCTCAGAGACGGGGCCATGTTCCCCACTTCTTTTAACAACAGTCCAGAATGAAGGAGCCTCTGATGAGAGGTGAAAAGTCTTCAAACACGTCCAGTCTCACTCTTTTAAAGCCATGACCTCGACGAGCTACACACCCTTCAGTGAAATAACTGCTGATCCCCTTAAAGACATCTTTGGTTGCTCTTTTGTAAGCAGAGACAAAAACTGTTAAGCTGTGTTCAGTGTGGTCCTCGTTGCTTTGTTGCATTCTACAGATCAGTAATGACATCGGTAAAATCTTAAACCTGCATACAAAAAGACTTCAAAGTCACTGCAAAATCTTTTGCAACAAAACACAGTTAAAACTGTAATTCATATAGAAGAGCGTACCTGTGATGATGCCGCTGCAAAGCAGAGTTCAGGTGGGCTGTTTTTCCTGCAGGATTCCATCGATTTATTTCTGGGGAACTATGCTGTCGATGAAGCTGACTGGACCACTCCACTGCGAGACCCCAAGGACTGGAAGTTTCTGACAGTAAGAAGAGCTCAAGAAGCTCGACTCACAACATTTTCTTTTTCTGACGTCTTTAATGTGATGCCGCTTTTCTTTCTTCTAGTTGCCCATCATCATGGTTGTTGCCTTTTCCATGTGTATAATCTGCCTTCTAATGGCCGGTAAGACTAACTGCAATAAACTGAATGCAAATAAATTTCCTCCACTGACGCAGTTCGACCTGTTGTCTCCTGTCAGGTGACACGTGGGCTGAGACGCTGGCTTACGTCCTGTTCTGGGGAACAGCCAGTGCAGTAACCGGTGGGCTTATCCTCTTTTATGGACGGGACTTTGTAGACGCTCCTAAGCTGGTCCAGAAGGAGAAGCTGGACTGAATGTGTGCGTGTGGAAAGCAGCTGGGCCCTCGCAAACTCACCACCTCGTCCTCTTCCTCGTCATCACTTTATCTGCATCAGCAGGCCTGGAGCCTTTACTAACGCTGGAGCGAGGAGGTTGGTGGGCAGCGAGGGTGGCTTTGTGCACCACAGCAGGAGACTGAAGAGTGCACAGGCCTGCTGCTCTCCACACTGTAGCGGACTGACGGTCTGTCTGAACTCGACACTGAACTCAGGAGCTGTTCTGACCCGATGTCTTTGTTCCTCATTTAACTGGAATGCTGTGGACCTGTTTAAATGTGTTTCTTGTTGTTCTCCACCTCATTCCTTTTATGAAAACATGGGGATCAGACTTCAAACAGCATAGCTGTGAAGATATTCCTCATTTGCAAATTCTCATGTAGAACTGGTGTGTCCTAGGTTAGACACTGCCTGTGGTTCATAGTCTGCGTTTTAAGATCAGTTTTAGCTTGAATGGTTTTAGCTTCTTTTCTGGAGTGTTTGCAGGGATCCAAGTGTGCTCGTCCTTCAGAATCCAGTCAGCTAGAACACGATTTATGGTTGTGGAGTTAAAAACGGTCCCTTGATGAAGAAAGGGGATTCATCCTGGAAACCCTGGACCTTGAGAAAGAAAGTTGTCATTAACTCGTTTTCTTGTATTACATTGAACTATTTTGCATGTCACTTCACCAGAGGAAAAACACTCCATCTGTGTCACTGTGGTACTAAAGGATAAATCAAATCGAAACAGTATTCTCTTCACAGAGACACCATCGTGGCTGACAGTGTGCTGATGTTAGGGCGATGTCATTTCTTTGGCTCCAAATTAAAAATGACATTTATAAAAATGTTCGTCCTCTAGGTCTGTGCATGTTCATGTATTTTGAAAACACGCCTGGAGTCTTCAATATCACTTCAATTCAAATGCTTTATGTGTGCTTTATATTATCATTATTATTATTAATAAGACAAATATCTACAATATAAAAGATAAAAAGCCCAACAATCAGCGCTGTTGTGACAGTGAACAAACCCGAGCTCAGCGGGCTGTGAGGGGCAGCAGAGGGACCCGTGTGGAGCTGCGTCGGGGTTTTGCTATTTAAAATAAAAAAATGTGTTGAATAAATTTGTTTTTTCAGCTTCAAATTTATTTGTTTGGTGTCAGATTCCTTTTTCCCGTTTTTAAACACTTGAAGTTGTTGAAGTTTGTTTTTGTGAAGTCCAGTCTGTAAAACCAAATGAATGGTGAAGCACTACAGAGCTCATGCTCCCTGTGTACTTAGTACGCACTCATTTAATTCCAATCTTTGGATAATAATACATTATATTTGGAGGCGCCTTTAAAGACCCTCGAGGTCACCTTACAGTAGTATGAAAACATGAGTAAAACACTTTTTAAAAAGCAAGCATGAAAGTAGAAAAGGTAAAAATAGAGATTTATTTATAGAAAGCTGAATCTGACGGCACCGCTGTGACGGCTGCAGGAAGGAACTGTGTGTGTGCAAACTGCCTCTTCAGCTTTGATTTTACCCTTTATCATTAAGTCACACCTTACTGTTTAATGGTGGCCTACTTGTCTAACTGCACATAATCATTAACTGTTATCTCTTTATTGTCAAGATGAACTCTACTGAACTGAGACTGCATGAAGCAGTTATGTAATTACAGGTGTGCCCGTCATTTGTTGTAGAGTCGCAGTATCAACCAGTGCAGATGAGCCTTTTTGTACTTTGTTCTCAAAATCAGCTCAGGGATGAACAAGAACGCTGAGTTTTCAACATGTAGTTTGTACCTCAGGAACGTCCAACACAGCACCAACGAATTACCGTTATCATCTTTGGATCTCAGAGGGGAATTTGGTCTGTGGTTATGTTAATAAGAAGTACAAATCATTTGTTGGTTTAATGTAAAGGTTTATAGAGAACAGCTGAGAAGTGGAACCCCATAAAACTCTGTGACTAATGTGTTTGCAGGCAGATTAATTCATATGGTTTGATGCTTCAGGGTGATATTTATAGATAGATTCAATTCAATTCAATTTTATTTATATAGCGCCAAATCACAACAAAAGTCGCCTCAAGGTGCTTCATAGATACAGAGAAAAACCCAACAATCATATGACCCCCTATGAGCAGCACTTTGGCGACAGTGGGAAGGAAAAACTCCCTTTTAACAGGAAGAAACCTCCGGCAGAACCAGGCTCAGGGAGGGGCGGGGCCATCTGCTGTGACCGGTTGGGGTGAGAGAAGGAAGACAGGATAAAGGACATGCAAAACCCGTGCACCTGCTGGGGGAAATCTACTCTGAAGACACCTGTGCCTTAATTCAGCTTACACTACCATCAGTTACTGTCAGCTCCAGTCCAGACAGTCTGAGCTGAAGGCTTTTGTCTCTGTGATGAGTCTGGCTGACTAAGAATGTGTGTGAGAGCATAATATTTTTATATATTTCTTCACCTCCTTGAATGCTGCAAAATATCTGTTTCCTCCTCGCAGCGACTCGTGTTTACTGCTGAAGACTATTTCAGGATGTGATTAGATGTGATCTTAATTACTGTCATATATCAGCGTAATGACTGAAGTACTTTGAACTTTGATTTTATAGCATTTGATGCACAAAGATGTTTCTAAATAAAGGTGTTTATTATAGGAACTGTTTAATAAACTCAGCCGTCTGCTCCTTTCTATCTAAAATATAACAGGACACTGGAGTAAATTCTGAGCATCTCACACTTCTGATGATCAGCTGTCTGCTTGATGTTTATTCAGCTGTGTAAAAACTATAACTTTAATCTCAGCCAAAGAGATTTACTCAGGAACAAATAAAATACAAAAAAAAAGCCAAACAATAACATTTTAAGTTATCTAAGTGACTTATATATCATGTTTAACCTGAGTAGGAAAGACGGCGGTGGGTTTGAAAACGATTTGCCGGGAGTCCGGTGTTCTCACGGCTCTAGTGAGCCTAGCCCCCGGCTCGCTATCGAGCTAGTGGGTAACAGACGTCTCTGAAAACGTCGGAGCGCTTTTGAAAATATGTGGTGTCTTGATAAACTGAGCAGATATTTGAGGTTTACACAGCTACATTCTCACCTGATAATATGTTAAACGTTTATTTTGTGACCCAGAAAGAATAATAAGAGTAATATTAAAACTTACTAACTTGTTGTAAACTGAGCTGGGATGCGCGGTTCCTGAATTTGGACACAGCTACGACACCGGACACAGCTGCTTCTTCTTCGGGGTTTAACGGCAGCTGGCATCCTTGTACATGCAGTGCTTCTGTCTCGGTCCGTTATTACACTCTTAAATCCTACTACTGCGTCTTTTGGGGTCTTACAAAGCTTCAAACAACACGTCGACTATTAAATTAGTCATCGACTAATCGTGGCAGTAATTAATCAAAGATTTCACTCTTGTTCAACAAAAGGATTTTAGGAGTAACAGTAATACTATACTGTTTACATTGAATTAGATTTAGGTTTCTGTATACAGTGTCATTTCATAACAACAATTACCTCGGTGTACTCAAGGACTAATTTGCTGTGACGAGGATCAGTTGATGACGAAACAGGGAAGCTTAAAATACCAAATCAGATTAACCTGAATGTTCAAGAAGAGAAACATGCTGGGCGACCCCCCACAGGTCAAACCTGCAAAACACCAAGAATAAAATACAGCTTCCCACTGTCTTTGTATGGGTATGGACATTTTATTTTTTCACTTTAGAGAAACAGGCTTTCAGGTATCGTGTGTATAAAGTATGGTAGCTGCTAAATAGTTTCAGTACACCAAAAACAGTACATTAATAAATAAATGTGTCCATCAATGTGTAATCGGTTTTCAGGTATTGGGATTCAGTGAGCCAGATCACACTTTTACAGCTGACATTTTTTACATCCCCACGCAGTGTGACTCTGCACAATGATACTATCATGGTGCATCATGATCATCAGAAGAAAGGAAAATACAAAAATCCTTTGACAAACAACATCACGAGGACTCATGTAAAACTGACCGGTTGGATTGTAGCTGGCGATGCTTTTTCTATAAGAGTCATTCAAAGTGCTTTTTTCTGTATATGCACCTTGTTTCACATTCACACAATTCACTGTGCGTCAGCTCAGGCTTTAGTATCTTGCCCATGGATAGCTATTCCAGTCTGCACGTTCAAGCGAGGAGCAAACCACCAACTTTCCAACCCACCTTATGAGCCACGGCTACCCCATGTTTCGAATGTCAGCATCGTGTCATAGACCTGCTGATATTTAGTTTTCAGCATATTTCTAAACCCTTGCAGTTTTATTTATATCGAGCAAAATCAGTACAACAGTTGTCTGAAGGCACTTTACATTATAAGTGAAAGATCCTACAAAGAACACTCCAACAATCAGACGACCGCACAAGAGCAAACACTTATAGTGAGAAGGAAAAACTCCCTTTTAACTGTGACAGGTTAGCGCCTCCCTGACCGATGAAACCACCTGTCCTGTAACTGAAGTTCATAAAAATGTATTCCATAACAAGGATGGAACAGTCTCTCACAGTCTGTTTCTAAAACCTAAAGAGAATTATGGATTTGATCAACTGGTCTCTGAATGCTATTGACTCCCTTTTCTCAACGAGAAGTCTGGAGGGACTTTCCCTGCTGGATACACGATGGACGGGTGGCAGACATGGAGGATCGTGTGCCTGGCGGGACTGTCGATCGAGGACGCTGAAGATATCTACCTATTCGGAACCATGATAACAGGGTTCTTGCTGATCGGAGCTGGCTTGGCTCTGGCTTATGGGAGGATTAAGATAGCTGAACCGGCTGTTCAAACCCCCACAAAGCTGCCCGCTGGGATTGAAACGGTGGGACGAGGCGCGACTTCTCAGAACGGGCTCATTGAGAGCAGCATGGTTAAGAGCTTGGAGACGCTTACAGCTGCCGTGAATACTCAGAATAAGACATCTGAGCGTATATTGGGATACATCAAGGAAAAGTCCACTCAGAACAACATCTCTGAGCGGACGTTGGATCACATCGTGGAGCAGCTCACTGCAGTCGTGAGTAATCAGCTCTCTGAGCACAAGAATGAAAACACCAGCAAGTTTGATACCATCATGGGGAAGCTCGCGGCTCTCCAACGGGAGATTGAGAGACCAGTGTCGGAGTGTTAAAGAACAGCTTTGAAATTCTCACGAGTTGTCGCAAAAGAAAAATCACCATCATAATCCAGCTACCCCTTCGGAGCCAGCTGTGGGCTCAAGGCTGGAGCCGAACAAAAGCTCCCTGATAACGACTGTGTTTAGTCTGTTCTTCCCATTCCCTACAAGGTTGGCTGGGTTGGCTGGAAGACTGTTTACTTAGCCTGGCAGGGCGAAGGACACTGTCTCAGCTGAACTATGGACACGCACACACAGACATATACTGATACTGATAAGCACTCACTGACGCATCACCCTCCCTACCCCGGATCCAACGCCACCTCCAACGCTTACCTCCCCTCTGATGTGGACATCGGGTTGGCTGGAGGCGCAGTCGAAGATTGCAGCGGTCCCAGATCAGATGTACACACTGGAACTCTTTCCCATGTTGCTGTCTGTGTTTATTGTGCTATGGTGTGTTGATATCTGTGCATTCCTGTATTATCCTTCTGTGTTACACATTTCGATGTTTTTTTCCTCGCTACCTAGCCTGACCTGTCTCCCCAATGTGATGTTTGTGTATTGTATGTACGGTCGGCAAGGTCTGTCATCTCGGTTGTGGGTAAAAGACCTGCAACTGACACATAAAGGCTATCTCATCATCATCTCATATGAAATATGCATGAACATTTAGATGCAACAAGGTTCATAAAAACAAGACACAGGAACAGACAAGACATTTTCATGTAAGGTCAGGAGCTTATTGTGGAGTTTACATTTGACTCCTACAGTCAGTTATGAATACCTGCAGGTGGCAGTATGCAACATCTGAGTCCAAATGATTACAAACATCACTCCATTGATGTTTGTAATGGTTAAAGGTCAACTGGCTTTATATAAGAAGCAGTTTCAAACTCGGTATTAACAGATGTACTGGGACAGAATCCATCAAGAAAAAAGAGACGTCTGTCTTCTAAAAGACACACACGCACATAAATGTCTTACTTCTTTAATCAAAACCCCCCAAATAAATTTCAGATGAAGCTGAAAGACAACATAGTGACTTACAAGACGCTTTATGTCCAAGAAAACTAACAGTTCATCATTTATTTACTCACTGGCACAAAAAGCAAAAATCACACTTTTGATTAGTCCAATTATTCGGTCATTCGATGACACATATCCAACAGTATATACACATTTGACATATTTGGGAATGTACAAAGAAATTTTTTTTTTTATTACAATTGTGTTTTGGCACAGCACTGTTGACTCATACAGGTATTTTGGTTCACAATGAGCTGCCAGCCCTTTTAAAATGAATAAAAAACTAGTTATCAAAAATCCTGTAGAAAGCAGATAATTCGTACACACATAATTCAGTGCCAGCTCTAATTCGACGACAGGAAAACCCAATGACTGATATGTCCATCATATTTACCTTAAAGAAAGAAAGAAAGGAAATCAGCCGATGTGGTTTGATACGTCTCGGCTTTCTGTTGTGCAGTCCAACAGGTCCAGCTCGAGTCTTGAATCAAGTGTCATTTTTGGTAGTGATGCAAAAACACCACTTTGCTCAAAGATACTTCAAAACAGAAAGTAGGACCTCTGTAATGAGATTGTTGTCACAGGCTCTAATCTAGCATGTGTGTGAGAATTTAACCAATCACTATTCTTATTAGACAGAAACAGGCGAGTCCAAATAATTTAAAAAGTCCACTATAGTGCGATGTTATAGTGTGATAGGACAGGACTTCCTTTTTTGATGCCTACGATATTTTAGTGCTCACTTCTGTGCACTACTGCTTTAAAACATGTTTACAGTGTGTAAGATGGGAAAAAATGATTAAAACAATACATTTAAAACTCACAGTAGCTTATGTACATACATTCATAATACTGTACTACTATTTAGAAAAATAACAACAAGCAAATGACCAAATTACAACTATATTTAAACATCTGACAGTCAGACAAACTACATCTGTGAGCAATAATGTTCCACAGCTGAGATTTAGAGGATATTCTTCTGAATGTACTGACAGACGTCTGACTTTAAACTGAGACAAATAATACAACAGATTCAAAGGAAATATGGAGCGTATTCTGAACAAAGAAGGCCTGTGTCTGATGTCGCCTAAGCTGTTACTACGGCAACACTGGAACGACGTCGTTTTTGCAGACAAACAGTCCAAAAGGGCCGTCGCTAAGGTGAAACTCAAATCAAACACCACACACTCTGGATTAGGTAGGAAATACTGTACTCCTGCTGCTCAGCTGAAGTGCAGATATGGAGAGGTCCAGGAAGCAGGACAGGTTTGGTCCCTACACTGACACTGTGCTCACAGCAGATGGACGCTTTTCATAGGCTCGATCTTTCCTCTTCCTGCAGAAGGCATACAGAGCTGTGAGGGGCACACAGCTGACTGACGACACCAGCAGCAGCACGATGAAGACCTGACCAAAGACGGGGTACTCCGTCACTGCTGATTCACCCTGGGAAGCCACACATACAGTTCACCATTAGCAGAAACTTTTGCTATCAACGCTACAGTCTGTAGAGTGGTACAGCTGCAAACATCCAGATCCTAATCTTGGTAAGGACTCATAACTATGTGAAAGGTATGGCTGAATAAAAATGTCATCACTGATGTTCAGTTTGACGAGTGTGGATTCTGCTTGTACAATAATATCACGTGTCCATCCAAATCACAACACGTTATAAATAAAATTGTAGAATAAAATAAGATAACATGACAGTGCAGTTTAAAAATAAATTTGCTGTTACACTGGATTACTCATTTACACTCCAGCCAACTCTGCCAAAGTAGTATCCAATGTCATCACTAACATTGTGTCAGAAGGGTGTTCTTCCTGTTTCTGATTCATTTAATTATACTTTTTTGACTGCTAATTTTCAGTTTGATCTCTGTGTACATGGATGGCATCAAACTTCCTTCCCTATATCAAAATATCCCCGTGCTTCCAAGAATGGTTGATTAGGATTTTGGTGGAATTCAAACTCTTGAATGATAGATTTGCTTCAGTCTGTTATTGTTAATAACATTTTATTAATCACCGACTCAGGTGGCTCAGCTGTGCTCCTGCTTCTAGATTTAACTGCAGCCTTTGATACCGTTGACCACAGTAATCTGATCTTGCGATTGGAGCAATGTGATATCAAAGGTATCCCTTTGGAATGGTTTCGGTCCTACCTCTCCGAGAGGACTTTGATGATTTTACGTCCTCCACAGCTCCATTTACTTGTGGTGTCCCGCAGGGTTCCATATTAGGCCCAATTCCCTTTTCAATCTATATGCTCCCCCAGGCCTAATTTTTAGGAAGCATAATATCTGCGTTCACTCTTACGACATCCAGATTTATCTTCGGATAATAGAAACACCACTCCCATGGAATCTTTATTCAAATGCCTTGACAAAGGTAAAACCTGGATGGTCTCAAATTTTTGTACTTTTAATGAGACAAAACTGAAGTAATTATTTTTGGACCAAGCTGTAACTTTTATGCCCCAGATTAATTAGCTATACGCTGGTGTCAGTCCAGTCTGGCACGGCTTCTACTCGTACACAACGCTGCAGCCGGCCTCTTGACCCGTGTAAGGAGACAACATATCACCGCGGCGCTCGCCTCTCTTCATCGGTGCGTTTTAGAATTAAATTTTAAAATCTTTTGACTTATAAAGTGCTAAATGGCCAAGCAACAAACTATTAGTCTGACCTTTTGCAGCTTTACACGCCCTCTAGAGCCTGAAGATTTTCTTGAAAAACAAAGGACGGCCTAACAAAAAGAAGTTTGGGAACCACTGCTATACTGCATGAGAGTTACCAATTTTTTATTCAAATCTTCCTACCTGTTTGATGATGTTAATGTTATTGTTTAATTATTACGTTGTACAGCACTTTGGTCAACTCTTTTTTTGTTATTAAATGTGCTTTATAAGTAAATAAATGAAATGACAGATACTTGTTCTTCATTGAACATCCCCAAACTGTTGCCACAAAGTTGGGATCATAAAATTGTCCAAACTGTCTTGGTATGCTGAAGCATTAATGGTATTTTGCAGGAACTAAGGGGCTGAGCCCAGCTCCTGGGAAACAACCCCACACCATAAAGTGCCCCACCCAAACGTTACACAGTACCTTTCTCCTAGCAACCACCAAAACAGACTGGTCCATTGGATTGCCAGACATTCAGCAAGCTTTGAGATCACTGCTTCAGACACTTTGCACTGCGCTTGGATGCAGCTGCTCGGCCGTGGAAATAATAATAATGGATTGCATTTATATGGCGCTTTTCGAGACCCTCAAAGCGCTTTACAATTCCACTATTCATTCACTCTCGCATTCACACACCGGTGGAGGCAGCTACAGGTGTAGCCACAGCTGCCCTGGGGCAGACTGACAGAAGCGAGGCTGCCATATCGCGCCATCGGCCCCTCTGGCCATCACCAGTAGGCGGTAGGTGAAGTGTCTTGCCCAAGGACACAACGACCGAGACTGTCCGAGCCGGGGCTCGAACCGGCGACCTTCCAGTTACAAGACGAACACCCAACTCTTGAGCCACGATCGCCCAAATGGAAACTCGTTCCATTAATCTCTGTGCAATGTTCTTGAGTTAGTCTGAAGGTTATGGGATATCTGGAGGTCTGTAGAGATTGACTTTGCAGAAAGATGGCAGCCTTTGCACCTCAGCATCCGCTTTGTGATTTTATGTGGCCACTTGGTGGTGAAGCTGCTCCCATTCCCAGTCGCTTCCACTGTGTTATAATCGCACAAACAGTTCACTGTGGAATACTTCACACTGGAATTCATGGAGCTCCTGAAAGCGATTCATTCTTGCTCATGAAACAACAAATCTTGGTCTTGAGCACAGTTTGGGTAAAAAAAACCTTACATGATAATTATGTGCAATTTAAAACTTCAGATCAATACTGTAGGAGGAGTACAGATTCTTGTTGGATGGCAGACGGACTTTGGTCCTTTGGCTGGATGAGCTAATGAAAAAAACATTTCCTTTACTTTTGCTTCTTGATTTGTTGAGCTATTTGGAAGTCGTCGATTCACAGCATCATTTAAATCTAAACGATCCTATTTAATAGTGCACTATGCCATCTTTTTTGCCATTTTCCACCAGACTTTTCCGCTCATTTCCTTTTTGGAGTGCACGGTATCACAGGAGACTTTGTTAAACATGACCTAACCCAAACCTTCAATAATGATAATCCATACTGTCTGTTGAGGAGAAAGTAAAAATGTCTACACGTCGGGAATATTGAAAGCAGAACTCACCAGCTCTTTATTCCATGCTTGGTAAGTAGGTGTCCCTCCTTGGATGTAGTTAATGATGTAAAATATAAAGAGGCCAATAAGGAGCAAGGGACTGGTTACTGCCCACATGATTTTCCAGTACCAGTTGGGACGATGACCAAGCATGTCTTCTATGTCTTTTTCAAACCTAAAGAGAGTAGAAAACATGCTCGTATCGATTATTGAATTTTACAGCAGTAGAATAGTAGTACATTATTTATAGCCAGAACAAAAAGGTTTTAATCTACAGTAACAAATGTGGAAACAATCACAATGACAGCACATACCTCTTAATTCCATAGATGTAACTAACAGCTATGACCTCAATGAGGACAATGAACAGCAAAGAGAAAGTGGCTGCGTAGTCGTTGAATATGGTAAACCAGTAATTCCCTGAGGTGGTGGTGAAGCCCAGGCCCAGCAGCAGACAAAACACACACACCAAACCTGCAAGAAAAGCTCAGTCACTGGTGCACCAAATTACAACACCAGTCACAAAGAGGATTAGGGCCACTGGGGGGAAAAAGGGGACACGTCCTTTTTTCACTTCTTTTCAAGAATTCTGATAAAAAAAAGTCAGAATTCTGACTTTTTTTAATCAGAATTATTTTTTTCAGAATTCTGGATTTAACAGGAAGCCAAAACAGGAGAAATCTGCTCTCTCTTTCTAGTCCCTGTCAGGACTCTTGCTGCAGCATTTTGGATTAGCTGAAGGCTTTTCAGGGAGTTTTTTGGACTTCCTGATAATAATGAATTACAGTCGTCCGCCTGGAAGTAAAACATGCATGATCTAAATTTTAAGCATCACTGTGAGACAGGATATTTCTAACTTTAGAGATGTTGCACAAATGGAAGAACGCAGTCTTACATATTTGTTTAATATGTGCATTGAAGGACACATCCTGGTCAGGTGGCTGCAGCCTGGCCCTGTACCAGGAGCGGCTCAGCTGCTGGACACGGTGTTCCCAGAACGATTCGTGGAGGAGCTCCTGGCAACAACGAAGTGGGTCTGCAGTCACTGGCAGGCAAGCCTTGAGGTTGCCATGACTGTTTAGCCAGTGGCAGGAGCTTGGCCCCAAGAGTCCCAGCACCGCCATTCTTCTCCAATAATCTGTTTTCTTCTGTTGTGTCTCAGCATCTCCTGCTATGGAACGGCTGGCCCGGGTTCAGTAAGTTAATGGGGCAGTGCGCAGTGGTGCATTCACAGCTGGTAGAGGCATGCGGTGTCTCTGCTGCACTCAGCTATGGTGTGGGGCCATCGGACACTGATTCTGGGGGACGTAGCAGGGCCTTCACAGGAGATCATGTTGGTTCCAATAGGTTTTCCACCACCGCAGCAGTGTCATAATAACAGCCTATACTCAGCCTTTGACCAAGTCATGAAAACTGATGGTCAAACAGTGTGCCCTGATGTAACAGTAACGCACTTTGTGTTCATTGGAGACAGATTGTGTCGAGTGACTGAGACACCAGAAGAACACAACCAGTTTCAAGTGTTGAAAAGCTGGCGGAAAAAACACAAACATAGATGGCTGTAACGAGCCACCCGAAAAATCATTTCGGCTGCTCACATAATAATAATAATGGATTGGATGTATATAGCACTTTCCAAGGCTTCATTCATTGACTCTCACACACTGGTGGAGGCAGCTACAGTTGTAGCCACAGCTGCCCTGGGGCAGACTGACAGAGGCGAGGCTGCCATATCGCGCCATCGGCCCCCCTCTAATAGGCGGTAAGGTGAAGTGTCTTGCCCAAGGACACAATGACCAGGACAGCGAGCCCAGTGATCGAACTGGCGACCTTCCGGTTACTGATGCGCTTCCCAACCCCCTGAGCCACGGTCGCCCGTGGGTTATGATAAAACTCTGGAATCGAATCATGGCCTGATTCTACTGGCCGAGCATCTGGGAGGATGTGCAGCGATGGGGAGAGTTGGTTATTGCAGCTAAATGTGTGCTGTAAATGCATAAATGCTCTGTATACCCCTGTCTCCTTAGTTAGATCATGTTCAGCTGTGTTCCCTCCTGTGGTTTGTTGCCTCGCGTGCATATTTATGTCTGCGCCTCCCACCGTCCGCTTCCTCCGAGCTGTGTGCTACTCCCTGTGTTCCAGTTTAGTTTAGTATTTCTGGCACCCAGCAATGAAGCTGTGTGTCTGTGCTTGGGTCCAATCCTGCCTGCTTTACACACCGAGTATTATAAAGCCTTTCTGTTCTGAACACTCAAAGCTCTAAAAGCCAAATTCTCACACAGCGTAAAGCTCCTGGCATTCCCAGACATCTGCCTTCTCACAATGGTAGGACCATAAAGAATCACTTTGATAATATCTGCACGGCCTGTCGTAGGAAGTAGGAGCATCACAAGTTACTACTTTGAATTCTATTTAACTTTGTGCACTCAGCTGAAAACTAGTTTTATAGCTGCAATAAACATAAATGCTGCTCTTTACCACTGTCAATGTGTTTGTAACCCAACCAGACAGACAGGAAAAGTGTGGCAACGGTTCAGTGAGAATACATAGCAGCAGAAAGTACGAAGACCTTCTCCACCAACATCAGTACGGATCTTACCACTGAACAACTCGTTGCTCATGCGGGACATAATCTTGAAATCACGTAACGGGGTGATGATGGCTGTAACGTTTCCCAACATGCTGCCCATTCCTAACAGCAGGAGCATGAAGAAGTACAGTACAGACCACAGCTGGGGCAAAGGCATGTTCTTAATGGCCTCACTGTACACTATGAAGGCCAGGCCTGTCCCCTCTACTGCCTGAAACAAAAATAACAGGAGTTTATAGTTGAAATAGAAACTGAATTTAGTGTCAGTGTTTTACATGTCAAATAAAAAGACTTCAAAATGTCTCTTTATGAAGTATTATTCATACAGACACGCTTCACAGAGATCATTCATTCTTATAAAATACCTATAAGTGGATGCACATGCCACAACCTTATCTAGATAATTATAATTACAGTAAAGAGGCTTCATGTCTGTGAACATGGAGACGATGTACTGTATCATATATCATACTGATGGGGAACATGTTTCCTGCAGAAATATTATGCACAGTTTTCCAAAAATACAGTGTACTGAGGTGCTTTTAAAATTTTTGGTAATATAGTAAAGATTTTTAACCTAAATAAGTAATAATATTTTACAATTCAGCCAGGGTGGAGTGTAAATATGCAAAGTACCAACCCAGTATCATAGCAAAATGTGTAATAGACACGCCGGCCCACCGTGCCCACTTCACACTTTCTCTCTAAAACGTGAGAGACAAACATGCATGAGTTGCATTACTGCATGCAGAAATTGCATTACCAGCAGGGGGAGAAAATATATTTAAAGCCACAAAATCGTAACGTACAAAGTAGATCCCAGGCTCCCAGCATCGTCACGGCTAATATGGATATACATGCGAATGTGTTAATATTGTCTGTTTAAACGCTTTCCTGTTATTATTTTCATGTTGGCTTGAAATCAAATATTTCCCTCTGCTGGTCCTGCAGCTTATTTCAACGTGTAGATTTTACGTTTTGGAGGCAAAGCGTGAAATGGGCACTGTGGATCGGGGTGTTTGATATCGGGTTGTACAGACAGGCAGCAGCAGTGGTATGTTTTAGTCATTAGCTACAGGTTTTAATTAAACGGGCTACACAGAAAAATACACAAAAAACCACTGTGTGTTGTAACAGGAACAGGAAGTGATATAATACCACAGAGAGACCAAGTCTACAATAACACATTTGTGGTTTAAGCAGTCAAATTGAGTTGTTTGGTGTTGTTGGTTGGATGGATGGATGATTAAAGAAACAACACATACTGACAGTTAACAAACAGGGGCCTGAGGAGCATGTTATTATTTTATTATTATTATTATAAGTGATTATTCTTTTGATCAGCCTGGTCAAACACTGCTGCTGGATGGCATTCAAACTTCCAACCAGGATCTGTCAGTGTGGTCGTGCCACTGGCATGAACAGCAGACTCAAACTAACCCCACATGTGTTCAGCCCTGCAGGCAGCTTCTGTCCTGGCTCTTTGACACAGTGTTTAGAGTTTTATTTTGGATTCATGATTCTTTCCTTTACATTCAGAAGATGATTGAAGTTCAAACTTCGTATGATTTAGTCTTGAGTTGTTATTTTAGTGTCTCTGGGTTTATCGGTCTTTCATGGTCTCTTGTTTGATATTATTAGGTTCCTTCTGTGTCTTTGTCTCGCCTCTGTTTTTCTCTTCTCAGCCTCTCCTGTGAAAGTCAGTCTCGTCTCTGTGTTTATTTACCCATCTATTTCATGTCTCTGTGTCTGTCCCTCAGCTCAGTCATGTCTCTGTCTGGTCTGCGTTCTGTCTACCTGTCTATGTTTCCTCTCTTGTCTTGTTTCATCCTTTGTCTCTCCAGTCTGTCATGTATCTGTTTATCCCTAGTCCCAGTGTCTATCACGTCTTAGTCTGGGTCTCAGTGTGTGTTACTTCCCATCTTATTTGTCCCTATGTCCTTATTTGTACTTGTGCCTGTCTCTTTGTTCAGTTTTACTTCCTCTGTGTTCCCTGGTGTGTTCCATCTCCCTAATTATGTCGTGTCTTTAAGTCTCCAGTGTCACATCGCTGTCATACATCCCCTCATGCTGTGTGCTCTATTTTTGCATTTCTCCCTAGTGTCCATGTAAAGAGCTGAAAATGGCTCTGTTAAAACATGGCATTGAAAACAAACAGAGAAAACTGCCAAACTTAAAGTTTTTCGTTTGTTTGTATTTGTTAACCTGTCATTTAAATGTTCTTGGTGGACTGTGGCAGTTTCAGGTATTAAAATGCTATTCCACATCTGGACACTAGAGGGTGCATAGTGTTTTTGTAGTTCAGTTAGTACCTCGCAACAACAAATTGTATTTGATTTAAATTGAACTCCAAAGTGAAGGAGGAGATCATTAAGATGAAGAACTAAAATAAAACTGTAAGAGAGACGGCAAAAACTTAGGAGTGGTCAAATCAGCAGTTTGGTACACCTGGTTACCTTTATCAATGCATGTACAGAGGCTTTATAGGAAAGTGCAAACTACCGTATTTTTCAACCATAAGGTGCACCGGATTATAAAGTGCATTGAGGTAAACAAAACAGTCAGATAAGTCAAACTTTACTCAACTCATTCTTCTTGCTTCCTCCTCTTCCCTACCATTGATTCATTAATGCTGAATTCTCTCCAGCGGCTCTATTCCCATGTTGTTGCAGTATATTAATGACTAACCTCGTGTTGAGGATGGATTATCTCAGTTGTTCTCCTGACTGAAGTTTGGTCTGTTTACAGCATCCTCCATGCGATTGCATTTGTCTCTAACCATCAGGAATCCTCACGTTAACTTCTATCGAGTGGAAAAATTTAGTGTTCATCCTTTTAATAAATCCTGTTTTCATGGATGCCTGGATGTTAAACGTAATTGTTACACCTGGTAAAGCAGCAACACTGATCATTTTATTAAAGATGAAAGAATTTAGACAGTTTTTAACTCTCAGTGATGCTGCAGTGTTTGTTTGACTTGGGGACCTGAAGAGACGGAGTTTAGGATCCAGATTACTCCGCGAGGCTCCTGACTACGGCAGCTGTAATGCTCCAACAATCCATCAAGCGCTGCGGCTTCATAGTTTACCAAAGTCGTACCAAAACATTTGACAGATTTCTGAGCGCCATGTACCACATAAAATCGGTTCGAGGTCAGTAAGCACAACCAGAATTCATACATAAGGCGAACTGTCGATCTTTGAGAAGATTAAAGGATTTTACGTGCACCTTATAGTGCGGAAAATACGGTAGTGGTTACCCTCAAAACAGAAAGGGCAGATTAGATTGTCAGAAAACATCTAAATAGCATGCACTGTTCTTGGACAGACAAAAGGAACAGCTCATGATCTTAAGCTTTTTAAAATTGCAGTGGTATGTGCATGTCAATCACATTGTCACTGTTTTATTTAAAATATACTGGGGTAGTGTACAGAGGCCAAATGACAGAAATTGTGTCATGGTCCAGAAACGTATGGACCTGACTGTACGATCAGACTCTGGGTGACAAACGTTGATCATTTATCGTTTCTCTTTTTCTTCCCGATTTAAGTAACTTCCAACTTTCCATTATTTTATAACTGAATAGTGTTTCCTGTGTGGTTACTGTATGTAGATGAGTGTAACTCACTGTGTCTAGTTCCTTTTCCAGGTTGCACTCTCCCTCTCTTACTTTGTCGGCAATTTGGGCAAACTGCTCTGGATATGTTGTGTTCAGCTTCTCAGTCCACTCGAGAACGCTGTCCATGCTGATGGCGTCTTCTGCTAGATCAAAGGTATTTAGCAGCAGAAGGCGCATTCTGAAAACAAAGAAAAAGGAGCACAAATTAACCCTGACCTTCAACAATGATTGCACAGGCCATTTTGCAACCTGTTGAACTTAGACGTATTTCACAAAGTGTTTCCTTTATTAGACTGGGAACTGATGTGATACTGAACTAAGTTTACAGTCCACTTATGTTTTTGCGGCAGATGAGACAGTTTTAACTGTTTTTGTTCTTAGTTGTTTCAACTGCAAAAACCAACCATTTCGTTCTTACTTTTTTGTATTACTTTTGTAAAATCATTGCATTTATTCACTTCATGTTTTGCTGCCAACCACTGGCAGGTGTAATGAATGACACTTATGTTAATGAAAAACAATGTTCTGTTGGGTTTTGGCATTCATGTGGATGGTACTTTGACCCCTACCACATACCAGCCCCCCACCACTAACCCCCAACTACTATCAACTCCAATCCCCTCCATCCACCCAACCCTCCACCACACCACAGATATTTGTTCAGAGTTGTTATGTCTTGTTATTAAGTGATCTAACACTGGACACATGTTCTGTATACCAGATTCTAGGTCCAAAGTCCTATTGTGCAAAAGAAAGAACATTTCTGGGTTTTTCTTTTCAATGATAAAGCAAAGCAACACGCTGTGTTGTTAAAGTACCAAATTACTCAACTGACAGAGAAATGCACACAGCCTGTTTTCAGAATACAGTGACAGACTATTCTCTCGATGAACATGGTGTCAGCTGTTATCACAACATACAGCTTCATTTCAATGTAATCTTTATTGGAGAAGTGCAAAATGTACACTGGTGTCATCATTTTCAGATAAGTTTTGTTGAGCTTGTCTGTAACTTTGTTAATAATGTAACAGAATCAAAACCATACTCTTTCCTCATCCTCACCGGGTAGTTTTTGTTCTCCAAGCCTTATGCTAACCTCTAAATCTAAACATAACCAAGTAGTTTCGGTTCATCAACCTAACCAAACAATGACTAAACCGCAGTTTTACAATGGTCCCAAACAACTGGTCCAGGCATTACTCGAGCGTCCTGGTTGAACGATTAATGTGTTTGTACCACCTCACCTTGATTCTAAAGAAAACTTTTTAAAAATGGTTTCAATGTAAAAGCACTAATACATGTCATTGTAGAAGCACTTGCATGAAGATGTTTAGATGACAGTAATAAACACTGTTCATTTGGAGCCCTTGTTGCACTTCCATAAGCTTGTGATCTCACAACTTTGCAGCCACTGGTCTCAGACATTGCCCTAGCATGGCCAACCAGGACCTACTCTCCATCCCTGAGCACCTGCATCACCGACTGCTATTAACTTCTTGCTAGAGTCGCTTTAGCTAACTAACACTAAAATGTCTCAGCGACAAACAAAACTCACCAAATGTTCAGTTGTTGGCTGCGAGCGCAAACACAGACGTCTTCACGCACTCCCAGCATCTGAGGAACTGAAGACCCAGTGGATTACTTTTATTTTGATGCAATGTCCCCACAACAATAGGAAAATCCATTGTGTTTGGCTAATGGCTAATGTGGCTAATGTTACTGTTAGCTTTGATTTTATGCCCTCAGGCCAGAGCTATGTTTAAATTGTAGTCTAGGGTCCAAGTGAAAAAACAAACCAAACAGATTTATATGTCTCTACGCTCACTTATACTGTTAGTTTTGTTTTGGTTTATTTCATTTCTTTCATCAAAGTCAGTCAGATTTAAGACTTCTATGACGCATTTAAAACCACTCTGAATGAAAAGAAAACCCAAGAAAAACAAAACTAAAACCTCAAATGCTTCTGGGTTTGGGGCACCAGCTGTTTTGATTTTTTTTTTTTTTTAACCTTAAAACAAACTCGTCCTTGGTATTATCTCCAACAAGCTAATGTAATGTGCACGGCTAGTCCAAAAAGCTGATGTAGACTGCCTTGTTTGACCTCCATACAAATGCGTTTGCAGTTTCATGGTCCGGGAATGCTGAATTATGCTGAATTTAAAACTTTTCCTGCACAAGACATAAATGTTGCTGACCCTACTGTGCTGATGTGGATAGTATTGATATGGGATTAGCTTGGTGAATGGTTTAAAAATAATAGCTGACACACGTTATTTTCACAAATATCATAACAGAAAAAAATCCCCATGTCTTATTTTCTCTATGTTGAGAAAAAAGATTTATTCAAGATATTTTGATGCCAATTAAGGCCAATAGTTTACTCACTCTGCCTTAAATATTGTCGTTTGCAGCTTGTATTCTTAACCAGAAGTCATTTACAAGTCATTTTCCATGCCAGTGTTTTACACTGTTACAATCCTGATCTTATAATTGTAACATCATATCATAACATGCAAATTTGGCTGTTTTGACATATAAAATACTGGTTCAAAGATAAAGTTTGTGGTATTTTTTATGTTACTCAGTTGGATTTGAGGCCACAAAGAGCCTCTTTAAAAATGAGCTAGTATAACAGCATGTTACAAAGCATGTGTGATATTCTGAATTTTGGAAATTGAAGTACACATGCCTGGATTTGTAATAACTTGTTGAACCGTATAATATATCACGCCTATAGGGACACACCTGTAAATTTACAGGCATGCTTGCATGTGTAGCGGGAACCCTGCATTAGCACAAAACATACATACCTGTCCAGGCAGTTCTCGTAGTTGAGAGTAGCCTTGAAGCCATAGATGGCAAAGGTGACGATGCTGGCAAAGATAGAGGTTCCACTGTTGATAAGTGAGACAACGATGGCCTGGTTCTGAAAGTTGTTGTTGTGCTGGTTGTAGCTAGCAAAGGCTATTAGTGAGCCAAAACCCAAACCGAGGGAGAAAAAGATCTGAGTGGCTGCATTGATCCACGCTCTAGGATTGGCAAGTTCAGCCATCTAAAAGCAGACAAATGTACATACACATAAAAGATAAACCACTCTAAGTATGAAACCTGAAGAGCCTTATCTGCGTAGCACATTTCCTAGACACTCTTACCTTGGGTGTGAACATGTATTTGAGGCCATTGATGGCACCATGAAGAGTCACACCCCGAATCAAGTAGATAAACAGGACCAGATAAGGAAATGTAGCTGTGAAGTACACCACCTGTAGAAGCCAACCAGCACAATCATAGAAAAGTTCAAATGTGTAAGTGTGATGATGGAATGTTTATGAATTTTATCATAACTTGGTAACTTTGTGTTACAGTATGTTTTAGTTAGGCACTAGGGTCTGCTGGTTTAGAAAATATTTGTAAATTACATTCACCAAATCCTCCATTAGGTACACATTGCTACTAATGGGGTATAGCCCATATGCTGTGTGGTATAGAAGGCTTGTTAATATTGCTCAGAGATTTTGGGGGATATTGACATAACATCACACAGTTGCTGCTGTTGGTCCATATCTAGGAACATCTCCACTTCCACCACACCGCAAAGAACTGTGCTAGATTCATATTAAGTACAGTGAACTGAGAGAACTAATTACTCATAACCATCTCACAGATGGAACATTCTGTACAGCCACTTTTTATACTAACTTAAAACAGTTAACTGTTACGGTTACTTAAAAATCCATCATTGACCCATCAGTCTTAGCCAATTATAGGCCAATCTCCAACCTTCCTTTTATCTCAAAAAAATCTTGAAAGAGTGATTTTAAAAGACAAATGGTTTATTTGAAGAGTTTCAGTCAGGTTTCAGAGCTCATCACAGCACAGAAACAGCTTTAGTGAAGGTTACAAATGATCTTCTTATGGCCTCTGACAGTGGACTCATCTAATGTTACTGTAAATGGAGAGTCCTCTTCACACACTGAGGTTAATTATGGAGTTCCACAGGGTTCGGTGCTAGGACCAATTCTGTTTACATTATACATGCTTCCCTTAGGCAGCATCATTAGAAGACATAGCAGACATTTACACTGCTATGCAGATGACACCCAGCTCTATCTGTCCATGAAGCCAGGTAACACACACCAATGAGTTAAACTGCAGGAATGTCTTAAAGACATAAAGACCTGGATGGCCGCTAACTTTCTGCTTCTTAATTCAGATCAAACTGAGGTTATTGTACTCGGCCCTGAAAAGCTTAGAAATATGGTATCTAAGCAGATTCTTACTCTGGATGGCATTACCTTGGCCTCCAGTAACACTGTGAGGAACCTTGGAGTCATTTTGGACCAGGACATGTCCTTCAATGCACATATTAAACACATATGTAAGACTGCCTTGAGTGGTTTTCAGCTTTGTGCTCCTTGTTTTTGTGTTGATATGACTTTTAAAAAAAAGATATATGTCCTCATTAGGATTGGGAATTCTGTCATTCTGTGGGTCTGCAGCCTAAGATTTATACTGTTAACTTGTTATACTGTATAAAGCACTGTGAGTGCTCAGGCAGAGTTGAAAAGCGGTATATAAGAACTGGTGTGTTTACCATTTAATTATGTGACAATGCATTTATGTTACTTGGCATCAAAATTTATGAAGTGGCATTTTCATGATGGCGATTGTTGTGCTCATATCCACTTCTGATATGTATCACAGAAACTCGTGAGTCTCCTTACCTTTCCTGTTGACTTTACTCCTCGCACAATGAACAGGTAGGTTATTGCCCAGGCAAGCACGAGACACAGCGCCTGTCCTGTATGAATGCCTCCATTCTCTTCAATAGAAGAAGAGATGTTCAGTGTTTCCCTGTAGAAGAAATATTGGGTGGGTGTAGCCACCTCACACTCCTCTGTAGGTCCCGTTCGGTTTGAATTTATGGGGCATACTGCCCAGGGCAGGACTGACTGCAATTGACATAAACATGAAGAGCAGCAGAGATGTGTTACATCCAAATGAGCTACAACAACGTAGCATGTGTTTGAAAAAACTGCAGTAGTTTGAAAATTAGCAGCTCACTTGAAATGAATGAAAGAGGTACCAGAAACTCCATGCATTGATGACGTTGTAATAGAGACAGAGATACACGGATGTCACAACGCTAGCAAGCCCTAAAACAGAAGAACAGCAAATAAAATCACCAATCTCACATTGACACTTGTTACTTATACCTGCTGTACTATTGTAGGGTACCTGCATATAAAGCACCTCGAGGCAACTGTTATTGTAATTTGGCGCTATATAAATAAAATGAAATCATATTGTCTACATAAAATTAAACTGTTCATTTGAAAGATTAAAACTTAAACAAAGCCCAGGTGTTTTTCATTCACAGCACTCTACAAAGTTCTGTCTGTAGCTCCTTTGCACAGACTCCTTTTTAGCTTCTTCTAATGCAACATTCAAACTGCTTACTGTTTTGTCACCAGAAAGGCTCTCCTTGGTACTCCTTTATAACACCTCTAGTTTTCCAAAAGTGTAGCTAAAAGTGTGCGGTAAATGCATTGTGACTTCATTTTAATCAAGCACTTACCCAATCCTCCCAAATACGGGCTTATCGAAGTCCATGCCCCGATGCTACCTAAACGCATCTTCTGACCAATGGCGAGCTCCATGTAGAATAAGGGCAACCCCTCCAAAAGCAACATGATGAGATACGGGATTAAGAACCCCCCTGAAGGCATGAAGGGTGAATACAGTACAAATGTTATACAGTGGACAAATTTGCTATATAAACACCACAATTATAAAAAATATGCAACCATAGCATTTTAAGAATCCCATGAGTGTAAACCAGAAGCACACTTTCTAAGCTGATAGGAGCCATATTAACCCTTGGATGCACAATCTACCAATACCTACCTACACTCTTCCACAGGTGGGGTCAAAAATGACCCCAAATAAAACCAATGCATTTTGCTATAAACTTGGTTTCCACTCTTTTCCCCTGTCTGTGTCCTCACCTGATACTCTTGTGACCTTCAGGTGTTTTGCGTAAGTGGCTGAGGACAAGCATTTCTAACTAACATTTTTATGGTGGTACCCTTCTGAGCAGTCTGGAGAATTACAGTGTGCCAACAAACCCCTGACCCAACTGGCACCAGTCTCCCTACTTGGCAGAAGACCATCTATCTGTGCTTGGCTATGGTCAACCTTGTATGTGTGAAACATCTTTTCACGTTGTTCCTTCTGCAACGCACAGTGTGCTGAGTTTCTAATTACACTCACAAAGGTGATTTGTTGTCAAGACAAAAAGTGTTATGGTGTCGGTCACTAGCACAGTACTGTCGTACGTAGTAGGACGCTGAAAAATTCCACATCCACACAGTAAATGAAGGGTGACGCACAGAGTCAGATTCTGGCAGTCAGAGAGAAACATCGGGACAAACACCCCGGCACAAAGTGCCATATGTTGGAAACATTTCCAGGGAAGAGCCGAAAACATTTTTTCTTCTTTAAATGTCTGAATGCTTGCGCTGCGTTTATTTTAGTTCGTCTTTAAATTGCGCACTCTCACACTTAAACGGAGTCTGTTTAAACAAGCCTACTTCGAAACCGCTTCTGATTATTATTATTTGCTTTTCGCTCCGAACGCTTAATGACCGTCATCTACTTTTATTATTGTTTTCAGCAGCGAGACAGCTGACCATAGTCAGGTAAGGATTCCATAGGAAATTTACCACGGAACGCCCCGCCCCCTTTGATAAAATCTTAATCAACAACTCTTCACACCAATTAAAGAATATTAAGTTACTTACAATTCAATCAATGGTATTGAGAAATTATAAAGGGACGTTTACATGACACATGGCTGTAGTAACTCGTTTACCAGCTGAGGTGAGTAAAATCCGTTATGTACAACATCACTGCTTTCCACTGAATCTTTGAAGACAGAGAGAGTGTATTGAGATTTGTCATTTCAAATCAAATACACTCTGTGCTCATCAAACATGATCATAAACCTGGTAACCTCCCTCTACTTAAAGGCACAAGAAAGTGCTGCTCATGATTTAGTGAAAGAGGGTCACACGGACTTACCTCCGCCGTGTAATTGACAGAGGTATGGAAACCGCCACACGTTTCCCAGTCCGACTGCATATGATACACAGGCCAGCACAAATTGCATGGGGCTGTCCCAGTTGGGTCTTCCATCTTTTTCCATGACTCGGTCCTGTGTGTAGCCTCAGTGAGCCCGCAAAAGAATTAGTGTCCGCTGCGTGGGTGAAGCTGTGCTCAGCCTGAGCCTGGTTTATAAGCCCTCTGCGACTGTAGCGAAGGCGGAGCCAAAAGCTTCTGTTATTCAAAGTGTTAGTAAAGGGGGTGAGGCATGGAAAATAACCCAGGTGGATGTTTCTTTTATTTGATACATACATACCGCAGAAAGAGGGCGACACACAGAGACAGGGGCAAAGAAAAAGTCCTTAAGAAGCACAAGACTGAATAAATGTGTGTGAATGAGAGGGAGAGAGGTGCAACAGCAAAGCTGCAAGTACAGCTAGTGAAACCAGACCTGGGGTCAACCATTCAAAACAACTGACAGAGGCCAAGAGAGGTGAAGAAGAGAGTGCAGGCAGAGTGGAACTGAGTGTCAGGGGTGATTTATGACTGGTTAGCAGGTCTACAAGATGCTGGATTGTAGATGGTGGCGCTAACAACCAACCAACTAACCAACAAAAAAGTAGGAGGCAGAGCTGGAAGTGGTGGATTGGAAGATTTTCACTCGGAGTGACCAGAGTGGGCTACAAATGAGAACATTAGCTCAGGTTGAGTGATTTGGAGGCAATATTAGAGAGTTATGGTTGAAATGGTTCGGACATGTGCAGAGAAGGCAGAGTGGATGGAGTGAACAAAGAATGACAGCGATGCCAGGTAGGAAGGCGGGAAAAGACCTCAGAGGAGGTTCATGGATGTAGTTAAGGAGCACATGCAGAGGGCTGGTGTGACTAAAAAGGATGAAACAGGCAGATGGCAGGGTCTCAAACTTGAATGAGCTGTGGGCCACTGCTGGCGCTGTCATCTCATTGGAGGGCCACTTTAGTGTTCAAGGGGTACAAAAAACAAGCAAGAAAACTCCCACAAATATCTCCAAAAATGTAGCATTTTGTGTGTTTTTTAAAATTTCAAATATTGTTTAACAAGACAAAGCTGCCAATGTGAACACGCTTTTTTCTCACTTCAACTAACTGAAGCCTTTCATTGAACTACCAAATAAACACATTGGTGCTCTGTGTGGCCACACACGTGGCAGCACTTCTGCCATCATTGTGTTCGGATGTAACAAAATCAAAATGCAGACATTAGTGTGATTTTGGGCTCTCCTTCAGCTCCTGTGCAGAGCTGATTGTTGAATATGTGCAGACAGCAGCATGTTTCTGTCTCTCCTGACGACCGTAAGGACAGTAACACCAAATTACAAAAATTCTTGCACTCAATATCTCCTCATTAACAAACTTTTAACTGAAGATGAATCATTGAGGAATGAAGATGTTCTCACAGTATTCTTCACTCACTGACTGCCTGTAGTTTCTAATATCTCAGTTTGTTACTAACGCAGCTGCTGTCCACACAATAAAAGAAACCAGATTAAAATAGCAAAGCCCAATGTGCTAAAACCAACTGTGTACATAATTATATACGTTTCTACAGGACTGAGGGAGTTATTACTAAAGACTGTGACTCCTTCAATGAGTTTCAGTCTTTCTGGGGTTTCTGACCTGAAGTCTCTCTCAGTGAGTCAACAGAACGTCTGCCATGGGACAGCTGTGATGAAAGAAAGGGAGGACATTTCTCCAAAACCAAGACCCAAGATACCCGGCTTGGTCCTGATGCTCTCCCTCTGCAGGGTGAATGTTGATAATAATGTGGACTCTGGATCCTGTTATGAAATGAACAGAAAAAAATGACAAATTTCAGCTGATTGCACTGCTGAGTACACTCGGCCAGACATGGACAATCAGTTTCTGGCTGCAGCTTGTCAGTCTGGAGGACCACCTGACTCATACAGGCTCCTCCACACAGTCCTCATTTATAAAGTGCGTTACAGACCCCGAACATTATGGCTAACTGGGGGATTTCCCCATTTTAGTGCAGTGGACAGAAAACTCATTGTCACAGCCAAAGTGACCCCCACTGACTGATTTTTAGTTGTATTGTCTTCATATTCCCCTGAGTTATTAGTTCTGTTACTAGTTAGACCACAACCAACCAACCTGATGACACACACACAGCACAGAACAAGAGCTCAGGATGGATGCTTTGTAGTAAAGTTACTGAATTTATATTAAAATCTACAGATGAGCTGTTAACTTAGTTTGACATGATTTTTAAATCAGGCAGCTAACTGAAGGTAGCCTTCCACTTTCTATCACAGTGATGAATCTAAAGGGGGGCATGGGGTTTAGAAAACCATATTTCTATCAAGGCTTTTGTAAATCGTTAGCCGGAGGAAGCCGGAGTACCCGGAGAGAACCCACGCAAACACAGGGAGAACATGCAAACTCCACACAAGAAGGACCACCCACGGAGTGGACCTGAACTCAGGACCTTCTTGTTGTGAGGCAACAGTGCTAATCATTGTGCCACTGAGCAAAGCCTGTAAACACATGTAACATTCTGTACAAATACTAATACATTTGTAAGAATGTGAAGCAAACATTTCTTCATTTAGTATTCTGCAGAATTTTGAGGTGAAAAATTCATTTAATGTTTTGGAATAAGGCTGTAACACAACAACATGTGAAAATGGTGATGTGGAGTGAATACCTTCAGGATGCCAGACAATACAGGTACACAGTCAGCTGATGTGAAGACTAATAGATACAAGGAAAGTGTTACTATTTTCAGCAAAGAACAGCTATGAAGATACAGAAAGAGTCTGTTTCCCAGGAACAGTCGGCAGATACCACGGCTGTGAGAGTTTTCAGACATTTTTAAATTAAAAGAAAGATAAGCAGACATAAAATAGAAATTAAGCATGTCAGTGAAAACCTTTTAATCTGAATGTAACTTTCCGAGTTACCCCAATAGGACATCCTTAGTCTTACACTCGCATGTTTGCTATAGCTGCTCTTTTGTTTGCTAACACAATTGAAATGTATTATCCAAATGAAGCTGAAAAATAACTGATAAAAGTGACAATTGCATAGAAAAGTATCTTTTCTGCTGTTTGAACTTTTGTAAACTAAAGGCTGAACAAGTTTGGGGCCTCGTTTCAATTTGTGAGTGGATGGAAAACGTTTGAAAATGCTCCCCAAGTGACAACCTCTGTAGATGGCAAATGAGGCCAGCGAGGAAGTATCAAAAACTGCAGATCCATAAGTGCCGCTTGAAGCTGGTTTCAGAGGGAGGTCGGTCCCTATAGACACCCATGTTAAAAATTTCCAACTCTGCAAAATTAAAAACCATACTTGCAGCTTGATACAAAATGGCTTAAGTATCATTTGTATCTTTATTTATCTGAGGATTTTCAAAGCCTGCTGTTAGTTCTTTTGCCCATTATGTGAAAACTGTCTCCTCAGTGCTTTAAACTCAAAAGCTTCTGTCAACTGTTGATCTCTGAGCTCTCTTTTAAAGACGCTGCTCCAAAGAAAACAGTGAATCTTTTCCTTGCTGGTCCCCATGATTATCAGATGGTGATGCAGCTGATTGTGTAATGGCCCACGTGCAGTTTCTTGCTGTGTCCCACTTAACTGTTTGAGGCCACCCCACATGCATATGTGTCAGGGAATATGAGGTGACAATGGACTCAACATTTAGGACTATGGGCTGTGACACAACAGGATACTCATCAAAATAATGAAACCAACTCCACGAACAAGCATAATATGTTGTATACACCATGGACAACACAGTTCTAACATAATTTATTAAAAAGAAATCAGGGTTCAAGAGACTAAAAGTGACTTTGGAGTCCACAGACTCTGCCAGTGAATAAGAGCATAAGGAGCCAGCTCTGAAAGAATTCAATTAGTCTATGTTTCAGTAATAACAGCTGACAGACTCTGCTGTTTGATTCCATTTGGGACAAACACATCATGACAGCCAGGCACAGTCAGATTATGACTATGAGGACCAGGTGCTCAGAACCAGAGCTATAGATTTGACAGCTTTACAAAAGATTCCAACAGCTCTGCAAATTTTGAGCAGTTATGTGATTGTATACATTTACACAACATTTAACTGCACTTGTGAGTTTTTAAAAACATTTTCCAGATGTAGTATTTTGTGTATCCACTGAGTTTAATTTAAATTTAAAATGATAAAAACAAAACATAAGGTGGATGAACTGATGGAGCGATAGCAGCCATATTTATTCAATTCATTCAAGATTATTGTCTAACGAGCTTGGAAAGTTTTATAAGGACATTTCACTTCTCATCCAAGAGGCTTCTTCACTTCAACATTATGTTAGTAAAAGAAAATACTTTTAAAATGAATTTTATTTGTTCATTATGGATTTTTTCAATTTTATTTACACAGCGCCAAATCACAACAACAGTCGCCTCCAGCTTACGAGTCATCTGCTTTAGGGTACGTGTTAGAGAATTATTCCACAGAGTCAGGTACTTTTGATTAGAGACCTTAGTTTTCACAGGAGCTACAGTATCCAGAGTCGTACGTAGTGAGGAGGTGAAATTATTAACAAGATAATCGACCTCTGTTGGAGCAGCGTTCAGATAGCTGCTCTGCTCTGTGTTGGTACAGGGCACTGAAGATGATAACAGTGGGTGGATTATATTCTTAAACTTAGTTACAGCGCTTTCAGAAAGACATCTACTGTGATAAAGTCTACTCTCCACCGCTGTGTAATCAATTATTGTAAATGTAAATGTTATCAGGAAATGATCAGACAGCAGAGGGTTTTCAGGAAACACTGTTAAATGTTCAGTTTCTCTGCCATATGTTAAAACAAGATCTAGAGTGTGATTAAAGTGGTGGGTGGGTTCTTTTACATTTTGAGAGAAGCCAATTGAGTCTAATAACAGATTAAATGCCATGTTGAGGCTGTCATTTTTAGCATCTACATGGATGTTAAAATCACCCACAATAATTATTTTATCTGAGCTGAGAACTAAATTAGATATAAAGTCTGAGAAATCAGACAGAAACTCTGTGTAAGGCCCAGGTGGACGATAGATGATAACAAGTAAGACTGGTTTCTGAGTTTCACAGCTGGGGTGGACGAGGCTCAGCATCAGGCTTTCAAATGAATTAAAAGTCTGTCTGGGTCTGGAGTTGCCCTTGGTGAGGGGCAGGCAGGTTAGGTATTCTTGTATCTGCCAGTACATTGGGTTTTCACCGGTGAATGAGAGGGTTGTTTTCCTGTGCGTTCGGATCAAGGATCGAGTCCTTGTTTGCGCTTATGCACAGCTCAGATTACCCAGCTGGGTTCACTCAACAGTGCTCCACCTGGTAATTTTGTCATCCTCCTGCAAGCACCATGTTGTGCATGTGACACAAAGGACCCAATGAGTAGACACCGTTGGGTTGGTGACATTTATATACAGTGTTCTTTCAGTGGACTTGTTCCCGTGGCAGTTCTCCTCTTGGGTCCCAGCTTTCTACTGACATGTGAGTACATGATCACACAATCAGTCCCGGCTGGTCTTGGGACACGGGCAGGATGTGACAGCAGCCATTTTCTCCATCGGAGGGCGCACCTGCCTGCCTCCCATGTGGTTCCCCAGATACTGTACCTCCCCCTCCAGCTAACCGCACACTTCTTCCAGTTGACAATAAGCTCCACTCGCCTCAGAGACTGTAGGACCATGGCCAGCTGGTGCACATGCTCCACCCAGGTGTCACTATGGATGATGGGTGCTGTGTTGCAGTAGCATGCGGATGCAGCACCCGGTCCATGAGGCACAGAAAAGGGGCGGATGCTCTGAACAAGCTGAAAGTAAGTGTGATGAATTGGTACAATGCAATCGGAGCGGAGAATCCAGTGACGTTACACAGCGAGCAATGCCTACCCGGACCAGGAGCTCGTCAACACTGTGAAACTCTTCTATTACTCCAGTTTTCAGCATCTCAGCCAAATCCTTGTGAACAATTTGGCTGTTATGCTCAGGTCATTTGTAGGCCTGTGATCACACTGTCATTCCTGGGCATGATTCAAAATGATGCTCTGGGCAGGAAGGAGAACACATCTGCAAAAACGCTGTTGCAACGCAGCAACATTCGAAGACCCAACAAATCTCTTTCCTTCACTAGACTCATCAGAGAAGTGGTTTCAGCCTCTCTCCATGTTTTAAAGAGGTTGCAGTGATATCTCTATGTGTCTCCTCCCCTCCACTGCCGGCACTGTCATCTCATGTGAAGGCCACTGTTGTGTTCAAGGAATACAAAACAAGCAAAAAATAGTGATTAATTTTTTAAATTTCAAATATTGTATAACAAGACAAAACTGCAAACATGAACACATTTTCTTTTCCCACTTTTGGTAGAGTTGTGGTCTCTGGCCTGCTGCAGAGGAGGGTGACACAGTGAGCTCACAGGGGCAGGCGTGGTGGGAACAGGTGTGGCCAGGTTGATTGACTCGTTTTTCCTTTCCAGTCACCTTTCTCACTCACTATGGTCGTGTCCAAATTCATGGGCTGCATCCTCCTGAGGACCCGGCCTTCGCGGTCTACGTGGGCCGGGTCCTCAGAAGGTCAGGTAGGCCGGAAGTAAACGGCCGTGAAATTGGACGGTCTAGCCTTCAGATTAGCGTCACTGCTGTCTCGGTGGAGTTTAATAAACTCGGCCGTCTGCTTCTTGCTATCTAAAATATAACAGGACACTGGCGTAAATTCTCGACTGTCTCATACTTCTGTTTAATCAGTTTTCTGTTTGACGTTTAGTCAGCTGTGTAAAAACCAAGGAGGAACCCACCCGGGGGATTAATAAAGTTTTATTTTATCTAATCTAATAACTTTAATCTCAGCCAAACCGATTTACTCACGAACAAACAAAACACTGAAAAAAGCCCAACAATAACATTTGTAGGTTGTCTAAGTGACTTATATATTACGTTTAACCCGAGCAGCGAAACTCCGCGGGGATCTGAAAGTGATGTGCCGGGAGTTGTGCCGTTCTCGGCCGCATCAGTAACCCTCGAGCTCCCGGCTAGCTGTCGAGCTGGTGGGTAGCAGACGCCTCTGAAAACGTTGAAGCACTTTTGCAAATATGGGATATCTTGATAAACCGAGCAGATATTTGATGTTTACACAGCTACATTCTCGCCTGAAAATATGTTAAAAGTCTATTTTGTGACCCAGAAAGATTAGTATGAGTAATTTTAAAACTTAGTAGCGGCCGCCATTGTTGGAAACTGGAGTTTGGCTGGGCCGCGCTATGAATTCTGGGATATGGTAGGCCACGAAGGACACACCCGACCCATCCTTCAAATTCGGGGAAAAGGAGGACGCATTTGTCGGCTGCATTCGGAGGAGTCTACGAATTTGGACAGCCTTCGGCGCGTCGCTGTGACGTAATCGGTCTACAAATGCGGCCTCAGGAGGATGCAGCCCATGAATTTGGACACTCACTATGTATTAACAGACCTCTCTGCACTGAATCATATCTGTTATTAACCTCTGTCTCTCTTCCACAGCATGTCTTTATCCTGTCTTCCTTCTCTCACCCCAACCAATCACAGCAGATGGCCCCGCCCCTCCCTGAGCCTGGTTCTGCTGGAGGTTTCTTCCTGTTAAAAGGGAGTTTTTCCTTCCCACTGTCGCCAAAGTGCTGCTCAGAGGGGGTCATATGATTGTTGGGTTTTTCTCTGTGTTATTATTGTAGGGTCTGCCTTACAATATAAAGGAGTGTCTGCATCCTGAGCTGGAAGGCCAACAAAACCGCAGTTTGTGTTGCTACTAATAAAAGGGCTGGTGCCCAAACGTAACGCCAGTGTGTGTGTGTGTGTGTGTGTGTGTGTGTGTGTGTGTGTGTGTGTGTGTGTGTGTGTGTGTGTGTGTTACGCAGGTGTCACACACTCATAACTAACTGAAGCCTGTCATCGAACTACCAAATAGACACATTGGTCCTCTCTGTGTGGCCACACACGTGGCAGCACTTCTGCTATCATTGTGTTCGTATTTAACAAAATCAAAATGCAGACATTAGTGTACACATGAGATACTAACGCAGCCAATCCTTCGACACGTTTGTGCTCTCTGCTCACAGAGTATTCAAACTGAACAAATCAAACCTTTGCATCAAAACAGAAACCATATTGCGAGGGAGGACAGAACAGAGAGCAGCGGGAACCACAGACAATATATACACAGAGCGGATAATGAGGGAACAGACCACAGGTGGGAACACAGCTGACACTAATCCAGACAAATGAGACATGGGTACATGGCTGGGAAGACTGGGAGACACAGAGAAGTGTGTCGGGAAAACAGAGCTCAAGAAACACCATGGTAGAAATAACACAAAAACTGGGTCAAAGACCCCGAACCATGGCACCGTCCGTCTGACGGGGGTAGCTGCTCCCCAGGCTTACAGAGAGTCGAACCAATATCAAGAAAGTAACAACAGAAGAAGAATAAACTGAGATAACACAGAAACTGTCATCAATGGTTGAGGCAAGCACAAACTGGGCATCACATCCACAGCCCTTTATCTGTTCATTTAAAGTAAGCTGTCAGAAACTTAGGTGTGTCACTTGAGTCTAGTTTCACCTTTAACAAACATATAAACAATGTAACCAGGTCACTCAGTTTTAGTGACACTGAGTACGATTTATGCTTTTATTTCCTGTTGGTTTGATTGTTGTAATCAATCAATCATTGTTGCTGTTTTACAGATATTAGAAAAATCTGTTATTTCTGTTAGAACAAGAACAAGAAAAGTGAAAACACGACTCCAGTCTGAATGAATCTACACTGCAAAATACTTTTAGATTGTGTAAATATTCTGAATATTCAGAGTATACAGAATATACACAGTCAGCTTTGGCAATGTCTTTTCTGTAAATCTTACTATACTTTTTATGTGTTTGACAGTCTTACCTTACCTCGATCCTTTTTTATCAAAGTTTTGGATTTTTTAAGTTACAATGTAATTCTGTTGTAAAGAATGGAATAAAGGTATCATCTTCTTAATTTGACATTGACTTAAATCTGGCATGGCCAATTTTAATTGATATGAAAACTGCTTTTACAGTTTCTTCCTAGTTTGTTTGTTTATTATGTGTTTCTGAGAAGCACTTTGTAAGTGACACTCGAGGGTCTCTGACTTCACTGTAGGTCTGCGTGAAGAGAAGCCATGTGGTTCTGTGAATAGAAACTACAGCTGCAAACCAGAGAAGAATGTTTTGCCTGTTCCCCACAGACAGCACAGCCTTATGTAAATAAACTTTGTTTATTTATTGTTTTCTCTTCTCGTGTGTTTATGAGGCCAAACAAACAGAAAATTCTGTTAATTCAAATAAATTCAACATCACCTGACAACAATATTTATGTCAAGGTGCAAATATGTGACCAGCAGGACTCAGGGAGCATGTTTTGGTAACTGAACAGAAGAAAACAGAGCCCGGTGTTTTGTCCTGAACACTTTCTCGTGTGCCTTTCATGCACACTTAATCTTGAAAAGAGAGCGAGAGCTGAGACCATTTTAACTTGAAAATAATGCAGACCACTGTTAACTCAGGTATTAGCTTTTTAAAATAAACTCTACAAGGGTATCTGTACATAATTATGCAGCCTCAGTTTTTACCAGAACCTCTTTAGTATTAAGCAAACATATAGGCTGCATGCAGATAAACACTGACAACAGGGTGCCTCAAAACATGGACCATTGCCCCAGAGGCAGTCAGTTATTTGTGATGGGTTTGGTTTCAGGGTCTGTGTCCACACACAGTGCTACACTAGCAGCATCTGGTGTCAAAAGAAATTGTGTAAAGCAACTGTGTAAAAGCATTTTAGTAGAAAAGCACAATATATATATATAAAAAAAAAAAAAAAAAATCCCACAAACCTTAAAAGTGCACTTGAAAAGCTCACACAAGAAGGTTAACCTAGCTTACCTAGAAGACCTCATCAGGGGGAGCACACTCCCCCTCTTTGAAGAGCTCACCCACTTAACTCGCATCCCAAGAAAATAGCTAACCCCAGATAAGGCAGCGTGATGTATCCCGAGATAACAGGACTGGGACATCTAAATAAAGGTGTGAAACAATCGCATGGAAAAGGTTATGAATTGACTTCAACCAAAATTAGGACCACTCGGTGCGGCAAGAATTAATAGCTATTAGTCTCAACACCCAAGGATAAGCAGAAGAGCTTGATTGATATGATGGAACTGAGAGTTTGTTACACTTAACTTTTGCAAAACACAAATAAAACTAAATTGAAACTAAGGATTTTCAGAAAATAAAAACTAGACTAAACTAGCAAAGAATTGGTAAAAACTAATTACAACTGGCAAAAAATTGAAAATCTGGAGTCGAAACTAAATAAAAAATAAAACCTAATGAAAATGGCGAAACGTTTAAAACCCTGGTGCAGAGATTGGCAAATCTGACCAGGAACGTTATAAAATGGATTGTCAGGATAGTCAGCGTTAAAGCCACTTTCAGTCCATACTAGGATGGCATTGGACATCTTCGGGGCGGAGGAGGGTTGGTGTGACCAAGGTGTGGTTTGGCTTGTCGTATGTATATTTGAGATCATATGGCTCTGGATGGACCAGTTACCAGGGCATGGAAGGAGGACAGACTCATTAAAGGAGGAGAAGGAACTTGCTGGGATTGGAGATCCTCTGGGTGAGTGGTTGATTAAAAGCATGCATAAAATAGAAGTTATCTGTTGTTATTGATTGGTAATAGATTGATAATTGGCCACATTTACAGCTGTATTGACTTGTTGTGGACGTAGTCGACTTCAGGTTTAAACACTCTCATTAACAGGTTGAAAATAGTGACATTAAAGGAAGAGTATGCAGCGCCACCCTGTCAGACGCCAGTGATGGTGGAGCTCACTGATGAATCAGGTGAGCTGGATTCATGGCTGATTCAAAACTAAGATCCCCCTGCTGTGGTCAGTAAGGGGAGAAAAGGGGGAAATAAAATCAAGAATTAAAGAGGCATTTAGAAACGTTTAGGTGTCAAGTGAAACGGGACAAAAGGGGGTGTTATACTGTTATTTTCAATGTCAGCATTATTATTGTATGAGAATCATGCAACAAGCATTGCATCGATGATCATTTATTGAAGCTTTTGACCTTATACTAACATCTGTGTTCCTGTGATTGTTATAACTTCTGATGAATCTTCTATTTACAGGTGTTAGGATAATGATATAATTTTTCATTGCAGGTGTAACCATGATCATTTTCATACATATTGCAACTTGTTGCTCATTGTAGAGTTGTGCTCAAGTTAATAAGGGTTAAAAGCTACAGTCAGCGCGAATGTCTGACTGATCTATTGAGGGGAAAGGCTTCGAGCATAGAAGGCCACACGCGCTTACATAACACTGATATCATGTTATTCTTTGTGATCTTTTCTTAAATTATGTCTTTAAGGTTAGTTTAAATAGTGGCAGTTAAATAAACGAGATTTATTAAAATATTAAATACCTGAGTCAGAACGTTACACGCGGATCACCTTAAGAGTCTGGGAAACTTTGTAGCTGCCTAACTTTTTTTTGAATGTTCTAGCTCCGTTGATTTGACACATTGGATTGTGTCAAAAAAGGGGGGGAAGGTTGAGCTTTAACATCAAACCAGGATTATTTGAACATTTTATAACTTCATTTGTGTCTTTAATAATTTAGGAATGGTAAAGCTTAAGCTAATAGCGGTCCGAGAAGACGGACCTTTTAGAGAATCAGTGAAAAAGCATAAACTATCACTTTCATGTTTAATCATTACTCATTGAAATGAACTGAATAGCGCTTAGAAGATTCGTTAATTTGTTTGCCTTTTGTTAAAAAGAGTGGTTTCAATAATTTTCAGACACACCTTGCAAATGTGCTTATAATGAGTTGGCACTCGGCCTTTTGAAGGTCAGAAGCTTCGTTCGGCGTGACTGTCCGGACTGATAAAGTGTAGGAAACGCCTTGAGTGCAGAGGGCTAAATGCAAACACGCTTACACACACATAAGATATGATTAGAATAAGTCCCTGGGACATTCTGAATGTTTTAGACCAATTCTGAATCACTAGAAGGTCAGTAGATAATAACATTAGATTATTAGGGTTAGGAAGAGAGGTGTTTTGGTTTTCTGTCTCTTACAGAGAAAGGAACAGACACCAGACGAGGCCACAGAGATACGAGGGTCCTTCGCAGCAGAGACAGACACAGTGACTGCCGAGACACCAACTGAGTCCAAGGGTCATGGCGTTTGGGCTCCAGCTAGTCACTTCAAAAGGATGAATCCCATAAATACAGCAATAACCATGAAGGGGTTGGCGGAAATCCGGAAACACCAGACCAACGAGGTTCGAGAGGCTCTTGGGCAAAAGGGGGACGCCTTCCTGTTCTTTTCTGGAGGATACACGGGAGACACAGGACCCGAGGATACACAGATCGTTGTTTGAAATAGGGGCAGAATAATCCCCTGATCTGTGTCACGACTGAAGGGTTGTCTAACCCCTGAGGTTGAAGTAAGAAGAACAGAGGATCACGCAACTGGACGACACTGGTAGCTGCAGCAATAAAATAAAGGTTAAGAGCTCTTCGGACAGAGGTTCTAGTCTACGTCTGAATGGTATAAGGGAACACCAAATAAAGCTGTGGGAGAACAGGGGAGTGTCATCTGGATCTGCTATCCTTGTAGTAATAGTTTGTCTTGCACCTGACTTGCGCAAACACAGAGGTCATCTTACATATGGTTTGCCCGTCAGGGGGACAAAGGACCTCAGGAGTGAGAAGAGATGAACCCGGCCACACTGGGCTACAGGGTGTTTGTGAGGTCATTATTCTAATGACCTCATCAGGGGGAATTGTTAGATTATAATATTATTTTATGCCATGTTATACCCCTAATTAAAGATTGTGAATTAATATGTAGTTTTAGTTTGCATTATTCTCCTGAATTAGAAGAAGCTGATAACTATTGCATTAGTTAAACTGATTTGCATTACATTAAACTGCTGACTTGTTGTGAATGAATGATATTGTTTTATGATGCATTATACTGCTGAGTTATAAGAAATCTAATTTGTCTGAGTAGAAGAGAACAGAGTGTGCTGGAGTTTTCTGCCCCATTTCAGCAGGAGCAGATAAACAGGGAGCCAAGGTCGTAGCTCAGGCGCTGTGTGAGAGAAAAGCATGTGAATGTTTAGGCTTTGTATGATAAGGTGGAGGCACCAGAGGCTATAAAAGTTTGAGCAATGCCCCACCATTTTGAGATTTTGAGGCTGTCTGCATCAGTGTCCATCTCCCACGTGTGTGATCATTAAATCATCGTTTGACCCATCAATTTCAGTTAAGTGATTTGCCAAAAAAATCTATTCCCAGATACGTCGGAGTGTAATGGTGAGTGTTTTTGCGAAGGACCTGGATGTGAACCCACTGGTGAGCTGTGACCTTTCTGTGTGGAGTCTGGATTTTCTCCCCGTGTCTGTGTGGGTTCTCACCAGCTACTCCAGCTTTGGCCCAAAGTCCAAACACACAGATAGATTAGGTCAAATGGCAATTACGTCACGGTCGGCGGGGCAGACCGAGGGGAGTGAGTGAGGTGGACCCAGGAGCAGACAGAGGCGAGGAGGTGATCAGGAGAAGTGGCGACACATGAGGACACAGCTGAGTCGGTAATGTAATGAATGTAACATAATGACAACACAGGGGAGCGTAACACTGGACACACTAACATGAGACACGGACCTTCAAAGTAAAACAGGAAACATGACAGGCACCTAAGAACAAACTCTTAACCAGAATAACACTGAAACTTAGAATTCTACTATTATTATGTGGGAATGGTTTTCTGTCTCTCTGTGGCAACCCTGTGACAGACTGGCCCACCCCAGGGAAAATGAAATGCTAGGCTAAACCATGCATTACTATACTGGGCCCAGCAGCTGTCACATGGAGCCAAACTGTCATGGTGCTGGCTCGGTGACCCACTGTTAGGGATGGGTATCGAAACCCGGTTCTTGTTGAGAACCGGTTCCCACTGTTTCAGTTCCTTGGAAGTGTTTGCCATTTTTGCAAACGATTCCCTTATCGATTCCACTCGCCCCGAATGACGTCACCACGTTGCGGAGCGTCATTTACCTGGCAGGAAACACGGCGCCTAACGCTCAAAACTTTGGTTATACTTTACGAGAACGGATGACAACAGGGCAACTTGCAATACTTGCAAAGTAGAGATTTCATTTAAGGGAGGAAACACTACGAATATGCAAAAGCATTTGCTCACAAAACACGCGATGACCTTAAATGAATGTCGTGTTTTTAATTCCGCTCCGGACTCGTGAATCTCAACCCAGCAGCAGCGGTAACGTTTGCACGTCCTCTCCCGTTAATGCGGCAGGTAAATAATCAACAACAGTGCATATTATGTTAGCGCGATCTGTCTTATTACAAACCTGCCATTACTGTGCATTTAGGTGACCATGATGAGAGACAGAGTCTGGCTCAGATGCTGGCAGTTCTCGCTGCAGTCTGCCGGCAGCGTCTCCTTTCAGGCCAGGATAGACGAATGTCACCGAGCAGTGACTCAGTTTGTGGTCAAAGGCTTGCACCCGTTTGCCACAGCAGATGATTTTCAGTAAGTGAATGTGTTTAATTGTAGGCAGGGACATTACTGGATATTCTTGTGTAATTGCTACAGAATAATTTATGTTATACTTTGTTATTGCTACAGAAGAATATTTATTTTATTATTTTACATTTACAATTTTTTTCCTGGGGACCCTGTGACACCCCATTGAAGAGCCGTAGGCTGGATCTCTTAAGATCTCACTGTTGGGTTTGTAAGGCCATGTTACTCCTAAATTTCTATCTTGTTCAAAGAGACGATATAAAACAAAGTTCTAAGCTAATCGACCTTAGTGTCCTCCTTTTTTTAAAAATAAGAATCGATAAGAGAATCGATAAAGAATCGAATTGTTAAACAGAATCAAAAATGGAATCGGAATCATGAAAATCTTATCAATACCGATCCCTACCCACTGTGCTTTTGTGGTTTCATTGATATTCTTGGATTTAGTGTTATTCATTTCCTTGCTCTTCCTGCTTTAATCATTTGTGTTTCTAGTCCTTAGGTTGATTTCGTCTGTTCCCTTCCATGCTCTGTCTTGATCTCGTCCCCAGCCTGTCATGTCTCTCGCCCTCTCTGTCTCCTCAGTCTGTCTTGCTCTCCCCTTGTTTCTCCCCTGGTCTCAGCCTTTGTCTTTTAGTCTGTGTCTCAGTGTGTTTCCTGTTTTGTTTTTACAGTCTCTTGTCTAATGTTCAGCATGTTTTGCTTCCTCCCAGTCTCACTGTGTCTGAATACTTCCAGCTGTTTCCCATCGTCTTGTTGTCCTCTGTCTATCTAGTCTAGTCCTCTGACTTCTTCTGCTTGTTGTCACATTGTCCCACTTTGTGTTTCCTCTGTGCTCCTTGGTTTCCTTGTAATTCCTAGTTCTCAGTTCCTAGTTCCTCCTTAGTTTTAGGTTTTTGTTTCCTCATATTTAGTGTTTGGTTTTTACAGCAACAGCAACAGCCTGCATCACAGCCAGCCTTGACACAAACCTGTTAGAAGTAGGCAGACACAGAAAACTCCGGCCTGCTACAAATCAAAGATGGAAAAAAAAAACGACTTTCAACTGTTGACTTGCTTATTAAAAGTAAACGATGACGAATAAAAATTAGAATGAGAAAAAATAAGAAAACAATTTTTTTTCTTTTTTGTGAAATTTTGAATAAAGGACTAAATGCCTTTTTAACTTTATTAACAGAGTAACTTTTGTTATGCTGTCTGTTGTTTTTGTAATAGAAAATTCACTGTATCAGGCATTTTTTCCATGTGGCTCCCATTAAAATACTGAAGCAAAGAAACCAGAGCTTGTTATGGCCCTCGGGGCTGCTTAGGATGGATGGATGGAGATTCAGTCTGGGAAACAAGTGCTGCTGAGTGTGATGGGACCTAAAACGTATTGCCTGCTGTGTAATGTGGTAGCTCCGAACAAGCCCAGATCGATGCGCAAATATTGTGGATGTTTTGCACGCTCATTTTGCTCCCAAGCCACTGGTCATAGCCAAAAGTTTCCAGTTCCACAAGATGAATCAGTGGGAAGAAGAAACAGTCACACAGTATGTGGTGGTTCTGCAAAGACTGTCAGAACACTGTGACTTTGGCACGTATCTGATTTTTGTTTTGTTTGTGAATTTAAGGGTGAAACTGTGCAGAAGCATCTTTTGAAAGAATCTTTATTCACAATGTCTGTAGTGGTAAGCAAACTAAAAACTCAGACTATATTTGGTGAGGAACATAAACTCTGAGACAGGAGAGACTAAGACAATAACTATGACAGATCACTGTGACGGCTGGGTGCAGGGGCTGGGCGGGGGGAACTATGGCAGACCAGGGCACTGAAACAGAGGAGAGAGCTATCAGAGGGGCCAAAAAGACAGTTGCAAGTTAATCTGATAATTATAACACTGAGCCGCCTTACGTGCCTGCAGGTGGAGATTGTTTGGAGGGGAAGCGTGAGGCAAAGGTCCAGGTGAGTACTGAGTGCGATGCAGGGAGGCAGGCAGGAGAGGCTGGCACTTTTGGGAGGAAAGAAATTACAGGTGGCTGCAAACCAGAATCCAGCAGAGCTTGTTATGGTGAGACTTGGTAGGTGAGCTCCAGATGCCAATAAGGTTAGCAGGTAATCTGGTGAAGACCAGTTGTGTGCGCTGGTCATAAATACTTCTGGTGTGATTGTCATCAAAAGAGGAACAACAAGGACTCCACCGAGAGGAGGGGAGCCGATGCAGTGGAAAGTTACTCAGATCCGCCCAGACAATGACAAAGACACTCATAGACCTGCCACAGCTACAGATGAACTTAAAACACCTAATGTATTCTCAGCCTGCTCTAACTCTAGGCAATTGTAATACATAAAAATATTCATTTCACAGTACTCAATGCAGTTATAGATCCAGAGGGTAAATTTCTAATCATTAAATTATCTTTACTTAGCCAAACATTGTGTATTGTAAGTATATATGGCCCAAATGTTGATAACCCCTCATTCTTCCACGTTTTTTGTGCACTGCCTTTAGTGAACACCTAGATTGCTCACTTGTTCTTGGGGACAACCTCAACCTTGGACTAACTGAAGAAAAGGACAGGCTCAGTACAGCAGGAACTCAGTGCAATTGGCAGTCCACAAATGTAGTTAAACAGTACGTGAGCAAATTTGGACTTTGCCACGCATGGCGCTTCCTTCTCCCCAACAGTAAGGAATATTCTTTCTTCTCACATGTTCATCACTCCTGCTCTTGTCTGGATCATTTCCTATCAGCAGCTCACTGTGAGTGACATTTCAGACACTGAGACTGACCCCGTAGCTGTCAGCAATCATGCTCCTGTATCTCTAATACTAATACATAAGAAGATCATTCTGCCAAATAAAAACTGGAGATTTAATACATCACTGCTTGAAGATGAAGAGTTCATTAAATATTTTATAAAGAGTGGAATTTATATTTAGCCTGTAATGACCAGCGTCTGTTCTCTGTGAAGCAGGAAGGCTGTGATGAGCGGCAAAATAATTTCTTTCTCATCACATAAAAAGAAAAGAGAAAACAAAAATATTCAGGAATTTAAAAAAACACATCAAATCCTTAGAAGGAGCCTACGTGTCCGACCAAGATCAGGAAATACTGGATTAAATAAGTAAAACAAAACTAGAATAAATGAAATTAATAATATAAAACCCCAAATTCTTAGTACAAAGACTTCACTTGCAAAATTTTGAACCTGGTAACAAATCTGGTTGATTTCTGGCTAACCAGCTAAAATAAATAAATAAATTAACAACTAGATTTATCTGGGAACACAATATGTGACTCTGAAAGAATAAACAACATTTTTAGGGATTCTTATAAAATTTTATATTCACCACAAATAACCCCATATAATAATGAAATTGAGCAGTTTCTTGACAATGTAATTTGTCCAAAATTACTAGACAGTCAAGCAATGTGTCATGGGCTGGGTCTGTGACCCAGCATTTTGAGTTCATGATATATTGTGTGTTTCTTTTATTAGTATGGGCAAATGTTAGGTTCTTGCTTTGCATTATTAGAACTCGAGGCTTCATGTTTTGTCATTTATCGTTCAGTTAAGCTCATCTAGCTCCTGTAAAACCCCCGAGTGGCTCAGCCTTAGTTTTGTTATTGATCCCCGCATTTCCCCTTTTCCCTGGGCTTTGGTCTCACCTGCCATTTGTGTTTCATGTCTCATGTGTCAAGCCCATGTTGTTTGGCCTGCCTTGTTATTAGGTTCATGTGTGTCAGTGGTGTTCCCATGTGTTAATGTTCCCACTGTTGTTTATTGTGTCATGTTTCTGGTTGATGCTGTCATGCCTGTCTTGTCATGTTTTTCTGTTTATTTTTGAAAGTCCAGTTTTCATGTCATTGTGTTTGAGTTTACATTTCCTGTGCATTGTTCATCCTTGTCAGCTGTTTCTCATGTGTCTCGACTTCCCCTGATCACCTCATGTGTGTATTTAAGTCCTCTGTTTTCTATGTTTCGTTGTCAGGTCGTCTGTTTGCGTCCCCATAGTGTTTTGTCATAGTTTACTCAGTGTTCATAGTTTGTCATAGTATTTTCACTGAGTTTCTTAGTCCTTTAGTTTTCTGAGTGTTCACAGTTTTCTTAGTTTTCATAGCTTCATGCTTTTTCATGTGCCAACATCCAAATAAAGGATCGTCTTCTGTTCAGCCAGCAACTCCGCCTTTCAGTGTCTGCTTCTGGGTCCTGTAAACTAAACTTATCGGCGCACCCCGCCGTGACACAATGGCACTGGATTCGCCACTGACACCAGGTGAACTCCAGGAAGCCCTGATAAGTATGCCCAATAATAATGCTCCGGGTCAAGGCGGCTTTCCAGCAGAATTCTACAAAGAATACCGGATAATTCTGGCACCAGTATTCCACAGAATGTCGCAGGAAAACACAGAAAATGGCAGACTACCATAAAATATGAATTCTGCCAATATTAGTCTCCTGCTAAAACCAGGCAAAGACCCTATATTTCTCTCAAGCTATCGTCCAAATATCATATAAATGTAGATCTCAAAATAATCTGCAAAGCTCTCTCAAAGAGATTAGAGAAAATAACCTCCCTTTTAATTCATCCTGACCAGACTGGTTTCATAAAAGGTAGGCACTCATCAACAAATACACGTAGATTACTTAATTTAATAGACTTCTTATGTAGTAAAAACATTGAAACCACAATATTGTCTCTAGATGCAGAAAAAGCGTTTGATAGAGTTAACTAGAAATTTTTATTTGCAGCTTTACATATATTTGGTTTTCCCTTTGGTTTTAGAAATTATAATTCCCCACATACATGTTAACGGATGTTCAAGATAAGTTTTACATCTGCTCACACTGTCAAGGCAATACACCTGACAATTACATCCACGCTCTTTGGTTCTGTCCACCAATTCAGAGGTTTTGACGCTGGATGTGTGACAAATTATCAAAGTGTCTGAAATGTAATATTCCAGCCTCCTCTCTAGTTTGCTTGTTACGTTACTACAGAGATGAATAAAGCCCACATAGTTCTCACCAACCTATGTGTCAGGTTTATATTGTTGATTGTCATTTATGCTTAGAAATATTTAACCATATATGCTTAGAGGTGTATAATCGATTGTGTAGTGATAGGATGTGTGATCCTTAGGAGTCTGCAAAGACTTCGTGTGCATTCCAGAGTGCTCTGGCATTCACACCCACACCCTGGGAGCATGAGAGCTCGTACCTTGTTTTATTGTTTTATGGTAGGATAAACGTAGCTATGTCTGTTTTAGTCTAAGTGCCTTTTGTTTAGATGAACTGTTGGAATTCCAGACCAGCAGGTTTAGGGAAGTCGTTTATGGGGTCACAGACCACATCAGACCAAAGATTTGGACCAAAGATTTGGAGATCCAACTTTTTTAGATCCATTTAAAATCAATGCACTCAAAATGATCCTCTGGAAAAGAGTAGAATTCTTGGAAAAGAGTTGAATACACCAAGGGATACTATTGGGTCAGAATTAGCAGAGGTTAAGGAAATATTAAAACAGCAGCAGGCCCAGATTGATCAGCTTACACATGAGTTGAGAGTTGCCCATACATCAAGTAAGCCTAGGTTCACACAGAGAGGAAGGCAGGTTATTTGCAGACGGTGTCAGAAACCTGGCCATTTTGCTAAAGACTGTGATAATGAGAGGGTAGTAGCCTTTGAATCTACAGCCCCTAGCAGGAGCTCATCTGGTCAGGGCACGTTTTCCATGCAGACGGAAAACTAGCACCCTCTGTTATGCTGAGCCACATATCAGATGAGGGTAGAACTGTCTCCAACAGTTGTAATGCTCAAAGGTCTGGTCCCCCACCCAAGTTGGTAGGCTCCTGTCCAAAGGATACCATTAATATGGGAGGGGTAGACGTCTCCTGTTTATTAGACACTGGATCCATGGTCACTACCATCACGCAGAGTTTTTTTGCCAAACATTTTAAGAACTGGGGTCCAAAGAAACTGAAAGCATGCCATTGGCTGCGGGTACGGGCAGCTAATGGGCTAGATATTCCCTATTTTGGCTACCTGGAGCTTGATTGCCAGGTGTTAGGGAGGCAAATACCGAAGCGTGGTGTGTTAGTTGTTAGAAATCCTTTGGAGCCCAGCCTCAACTCAGAAATATGTGGAGTACTTGGCATGAATGTGATCCGCGAGTGTTATAGGGAGCTGTTTTTGGAACATGGCTCTGCTCTTTTTGACCTTCCTTTAGTGCAGGAAGATCCTTGGCAGCAGGCTTTGCAGCGTTGTCATACGGCCCAACTACAGCCTGAAGCACAGGTAAGTGGCCCAGTGAGAGTTAAGGGTAGAAGAAAAATTTGCATCCCCGCAGGCACAATGAAATTTGTACCTACCACATGTCAAAAAGCCCCTCCAGCACACACTGGAAAAGCGCTTTTTGAACTATTAGATGCCGGTTTGCCTCATGGTCTCCTTTCTTCTCCAGCTTTGGTCCAAGTGGTCAGTGGCACTGCATTTATCCCAGTTACCAATGTGGGATTAACTGAGGCCATTTTGCCACCTCGCAGTCAGCTTGGCACCTTGTGCCAATTTGAAATTGTCAGCCAATCGGATGGCTCGACCAGGCTCTTGGAAGATTTGGGAGAGGAAAAACGTGTTACCATGGCAACCCAGAGTGTGGAATCCAACCCTCTGAAAACTGCAATTAATGCAATTGATCTCTCAGCCCTCACTGTACAGGATCAGGACAGGGTAAGGGCCCTTTTGCGTGACTACCAATCTGTTTTCTATTCTTATGATGGTGATTTAGGGTGTACCAATTTAATTACTCATGAGATCCCACTCTTAGATGAGACTCCAGTCCGCCAGCGGTATCGACGCATTCCACCTTCAGAGTATGAGAGCGTTAAGGCCCATATTCAACACCTGTTGGAGAGTCAGATGATCAGAGAAAGTTGTAGCCATTTTGCCTCTCCAATTGTGATAGTAAAAAAGAAGGACTCTAGTATCAGGCTTTGTGTGGATTTCCACCTTTTGAACTCAAAGACTAGGAAGGATGCTTTTCCCTTGCCCCGAATTGAGGAGTCCTTGGACGTGTTGTCAGTTGCACGCTGGTTCTCCACCTTGGACTTGGCTAGTGGCTACAATCAAGTCCCTGTTGCTGAGCCAGACAAGAAGAAAACTGCTTTCTGCACTCTTTTCGGGTTATTCGAGTTCAAGCGCATGCCGTTTGGCCTCTGTAATGCACCAAGCACCTTTCAGAGATTGATGGAGCGAATGTTTGGTTCCCAGAATCACCAATCCTTATTGTTGTATCTGGATGATGTGATTGTTTTCTCTACCACAGTAGATGAGCATATTCAGCGCCTAGGAGCAGTACTGGAGACCTTGCGGGTACAAAATTTGAAGGCCAAGCTGTAAAAATGTTGTTTTTTGCAGACAGAGGTAAAGTACCTTGGGCATGTGATCTCCAAGGACGGGGTAGCCACGGACCCAGACAAAATATCTGCGGTGTCTAATTGGCAAACTCCTAGCTCTGCTGCTGAATTGAGGTCATTCTTAGGGTTTGCTAGTTACTATCGCCGCTTTGTTCCAGGCTTTGCATCCCTAGCTGCTCCACTCCACCAGCTGGTGGCCAAGCTGGCTGGGACTAAGCACAAGCGCCGCTCCAAGCGTGAATTGCAGGAAGTTAGGACCGAGCAGTGTGAAAACAGCTTCCAAGAGTTGAAGGCTCGGTTGGTGAATTCCCCCGTGTTGGCTTATGCTATAACCTTTTATTTTGGAGGTTGATGCCAGTCACTGGGGTTTGGGGGCAGTGCTTTCACAACAGCAAGCAGATGGCAAGGTGCGTCCTATAGCCTATGCTAGTCGAGGACTAAAGCCCACAGAGTGTAACATGTCCAACTACAGCTCCATGAAACTTGAATTCCAAGCCTTGAAATGGGCTATGACTGAAAAATTTAGAGAATATCTGCTGGGTAACAAGTGTGTTGTCTATACTGACAACAACCCCTTGAGCCATCTGACTACAGCAAAGCTCGGAGCTTTGGAACAGCGCTGGGCTGATCAGCTCTCTTCTTTTGATTCTTCAATTAAGTATCGTCCAGGTCATACAAATGGTAATGCAGATGCTTTTTCCCCGATAGTGTCAGCCATCAGATCAAACTGTCTTTAGAAACACTGCTTCCTGGTACTTCCCTTCCAGGCTCTTTAGTCCAAACAGTTCTACCACCCCAGCAAGTAATCCAATCTATGATTTCGGTTTTACCCTCTCATTCACTTGCAGACCTTGCTACTTTGCAGAGGGATGACCCCACGATTAGTGGCTTTTTGAAGTTTTGGCACAGAGGAACTGGCCCTACTCGCCAGGAGAGGAGAGATTTGCCAGCAGCAGAGCTGGAAATGTTGCGCCAGTGGAGGAAACTGGTAGAGAAGGAGGGTGTGCTTTATCGGCAGATTTTTCAGCCAGATGGGGGGGAACCCGTGTGCCAATTAGTGGTCCCTCATAGTCTCAAGAATGAGGTTTCACATGGCTTGCATAATGACCATGGTCACCAGGGAATAGACAGGACTGCAGACTTGATACGCAAGAGGTGTTATTGGCCAGGTATGTTGAAAGAGGTTCAGAATTACTGTCAGCAATGTGAACGTTGTGCACAGGCTAAAGCAGTTTACCCCAAACCTAAAACAACCATGGGTCACCTCATGGCTGCGAGGCCCAATCAGATTCTGGCAATTGATTTCTCGTTTCTTGAACCCTCTGTTGATGGCCGTGAAAATGTATTGATTCTTACTGATGTGTTTTCAAAGTTCACTCAGGCTATTTGTACTAAGGATCAAAAGGCAACTACTGTGGCCAGTGTTTTGGTTTATGAGTGGTTTTATCGCTTTGGTGTCCCCTCTAGGATCCACTCTGATCAGGGGAGGAGTTTTGAAGGAGCAGTAGTTCAACAGCTGTGCCAGCTATATGGTGTGGAAAAGACTCGCACCACTCCTTACCACCCACAAGGTAATGGCCAGTGTGAGCGTTTTAATCGGACTCTGCATGATCTGTTGAGAACCCTGCCCCCTGAGCAAAAGCGTCATTGGCCCATGTATTTACAGCAGCTCACCTTTGCTTACAATACCACAATCCATCAAACTACAGGTGAGTCACCCTATTTTCTTATGTTTGGCCAAAAGCCCCAGCTCCCAATTGACTTCCTGTTAGGCAGAGTGGAGGAACCCACCCAAGGCCCGGTGCACACTTGGGTCCAAGAGCATCAGAAACGTCTAGATGTAGCTTATAAAGGTTCAATTCAATTCAATTCAATTTTATTTATATAGCACCAAATCACAACATAAGTCGCCTCAAGGCGCTTCATAGATACAGAGAAAAACCCAACAATCATATGACCCCCTATGAGCAGCACTTTGGCAACAGTGGGAAGGAAAAACTCCCTAGGTGTGAGTAATCGCACCAAAGCAGCAGCGACGCTGCGTGCAGATCATCAACCTGCCCCAGCTTCTGATCCCTTGCCATTGCATCAGTTAGTGTATTTGAGAGATCATAGCACTCGAGGCCGGAATAAAATCCAAGATTTTTGGGGCGCTACATCATATTGTATTGTCCGTGCCCCTGTTGACGCTGGTCCTGTGTATGCAGTGGCCCCACTCCATGATCCAGAACAGAAAAGACAGGTTAATAGACAATGGATTAAGCCGATCCCTGCTGATATCTGTGAGACAATAAGGACAGAGCTCCAGCAACTGCTTGTTGTGTTTGTGTGTGTATGATTATATGGTATCATAATGATACTTCAGGTGATTTTATTGTGATGATTGCAGTATTTCAGATGTCAGCCAATGTTACAATTTTCTAAGAGACATGTCTGTCATGAGTGTGTACTGGGGGCGTGGTAAGTGACCGGAGTTGGAGAGTGAGTTATTCAGGAAAACTCTCCCCGGCATTAACTGCCCTGTTACTGTACCACCTTAATAAACCATGGTGTGCTACATGACAGTTACAGTATATATGTTCAATGCAGACAGATATAGTGTATATAGTTATAGATATACATGTCATCCAAAAATTATGAGGTGCCGTAAGGGACATTATTACTGAAACGCTCTCACACACACACACTACTGAAACGCTCTCACACACACACACTACTGAAACGCTCTCACACACACACACTACTGAAACGCTCTCACACACACACACACACTACTGAAAAACCAAGTCATTTCAGTTGAACAGGAAGGCGTTTCAGTTGAACAGGAAGGCGTTTCAGTTGAACAGGAAGGCGTTTCAGTTGAACAGGAAGGCGTTTCAGTTGAACAGGAAGGCGTTTCAGTTGAACAGGAAGGCGTTTCAGTTGAACAGGAAGGCGTTTCAGTTGAACAGGAAGTTAATTCTTGACAAGGAAACTGAAGGAAAAAGTGTTAGATTTCAAACAAACCACTACACAGATGTCTACTCAGCAACCTGTTAGTTAGGGGTGGGTTTTTTTAATCGATTTATTGATTAAAATCGATTCTGGCTTGGATAACGTGAAATCGATTCATTAAAATCCTGAATCGATTTTTTAATATAAATTTATTTTACCCGAAATGCCAGAATCTCAGGTGAAACCTCACAAAATTTCAACAACCACCAAACAGCTAAGACAGTAAATGAGAGCAGGTACACGGCTTCTGCACAAAGACGTAAACACACAGCGCGACCCGCGGATCAGAATCAGTGAGATGTCGCCTTTCTCACCCGACAGCACGGACACGGTCGGGGCTGAAAGCCGACAGCTCGCTGACTCTGATCTGTCGGCAGGTCCGCGCTTTGTTTTCACGCCGTTTTTGCGCCGATTCTAAAGCTGTTAGTTTGATCTCTCTCCAAACAATATTGACTGAACCAGCAGCAAAAGAAGATCCAAACTGCGCTTCACATAAACATCGTCATGAATTCCCTCACTGTTTTGCTTCCACCACGATAAAATCGCACGTCATGCACAGCCCTCTCTTTCTCTCTCTCTGTACTTCAAGAACAGTTTCCCGTCTAAAAATCTGTTTTCTATATTATTCGCTTGCTTGTTATGCACAAGTCTACTGTTGTTTACAGCGCAGTCGGCCGCTGTTTTTTTTTTTTTCCATTTTACATACTTCCGAAAAGAAAACCTAATAAAACCGCTGTAACGTCAGAGGTAACGTTCATATGTTGATTAATGGTTTTCTTTCGTTTTTGATGTACTGCAGAATATTTTTTATAAAATCCCAGGCCAGGAAAACCACCTTCATGTTTTTATGTGTTTTATCTTCAGCTACTTTGACACAAAGGCATCTGCTGTGATGCTCACACCTTTGATAAAGTCTTGCGTGTGTCAGCTTCCTTTTTTTAAATACAAAAATATGTAAATGTACTGATCTGAATTATAATATTTCTGACTGTCAAAATTCCCCATAATCAAATCGAATTGAATTGAATCGAATCGTGGAACAAATCGATTCTGGACCTTAGTGAGACAGCTGCATTACTTAACTTACTCAGCATAAGTCAAAATTTAGAATAGCGGGAGACGTGCATTATCCTGGTTATTTTTTTGGCATATGTGCTTTTTGTCTTTTTTAGCAAAGAAAAATATCTTAAAATCATCAATAAAACAGGGAGAGAAGGCTTAGCGTTCCTCCATTTAGCACAATGGATATGATATTTACTCAAAAGTATGATGATGTTAATAATGTCTGAGACATCCAATGCTAGATGATCCATATAAAAAAAAATTATGATGTAATTCAAACAGTGGCACATCATTAATATTTAGGGAAATCCAATTTTTTAAGTTGCACCAAATACATTGTGTGATAGGGCATAGGGAAAAAAAAGATGTTCTAGGGTTTCATTTTCATCAGTTCAAAAAGAACACTGATCCACCTCAAAGCCAAATCTCTTTTTTTTTTAGAAATTCTGCCACAGTATTAGTTTTGTTTAAAGTGTGTTTCTTTAACTTTAGGTAGAATAGGCTATTTCATAAATTTTTAGTATGCTTTATCCAGTGTATATGAAATAACTAAATTAGAACCATGCCATGTAACCATTCTGTTGTAACTATGAAATATTTTGTCTTTGAAGAAACTACTAACAAATTTCTTATTGCATTTTTATCAAACAGCTGACATTGCCCTAGCAATAAATTTGGGAGCACTGATGAGAAATTATTGTATATCATAAAAATTTTAATCAAATGAAGCAGAGGCAGTGGGACCAGTTCACAAAATTTGTTATATTCTCTTTGAGAACAGTTTAGACAATATTTTTCTGAAAAGTCTGTGTAACTTAGAACGACAACGTTATCATCCAACAAATCTGTTATGAATATAATATTTTTGTTCAAACCAGTCACTCTTGAAAATTGATTTTTGATTAAGTGTTATTACCCTATTATTCCATAAGGTTGAATTATGGGGAGAAGTTGTGGGTAAATCTCATTTTCCCAAAAATGCAACGTCTGTTTTGGAAAGTTTGATATCTTTATGGGGATTTTATTTGCCGCAAAATCACATTTCAAAATAAAGTCTAATCCTGTATACTATTTTATTAAACAAGAATCATGGGATGTGGAGCTAAGTAGAGTCTGGCTGTGACAGACAAGATTTTAACCATTTAATTCTAAGGGTGCCAACCATAAATTCCAATTCTGGAGTTTTGATACCACCTTTATTGTATCCCTTCACAAGCTGAGATCTTTCTATGTAATGGGTTTTATTCCTCCACAAAAATTCGAACACATTTCTATTTATGGTTTTCATGGTATTTATCGTTTTTTTTATTTTTATATCGTTTACGTGGCGCAAAAAAGGTTGGGGACTGCTGTACTACCAGGTTGCTGAGTAGAAATCCTTGTAGTGTTTTGAAATATACCACTTTTTCCATCAGTTTCCTTGTCAGGAAACAACTTCCTGTTCAGCAGAAATGCCTCTGGTTTCAGTGGTGTGTGTGAGAGCGTTTCAGTTGTGTGTGTGAGAGCTAAAATTTCAGTAGTGTGTGTGAGAGCGTTTCAGCAGTGTGTGTGAGAGCTAAAATTTCAGTAGTGTGTGTGAGAGCTAAAATTTCAGTAGTGTGTGTGAGAGCTAAAATTTCAGTAGTGTGTGTGAGAGCGTTTCAGTAGTGTGTGTGAGAGCTAAAATTTCAGTAGTGTGTGTGAGAGCATTTCAGTAGTGTGTGTGTGAGAGCATTTCAGTAGTCTGTGTGAGAGCTAAAATTTCAGTAGTGTGTGTGAGAGCGTTTCAGTAGTGTGTGTGAGAGCGTTTCAGTAGTGTGTGTGAGAGCTAAAATTTCAGTAGTGTGTGTGAGAGCTAGCATTTCAGTAGTGTGTGTGAGAGCGTTTCAGTAGTGTGTGTGAGAGCTAAAATTTCAGTAGTGTGTGTGAGAGCTAGCATTTCAGTAGTGTGTGTGAGAGCTAGCATTTCAGTAGTGTGTGTGAGAGCTAAAATTTCAGTAGTGTGTGTGAGAGCTAAAATTTCAGTAGTGTGTGTGAGAGCTAAAATTTCAGTAGTGTGTGTGAGAGCGTTTCAGTAGTGTGTGTGAGAGCGTTTCAGTAGTGTGTGTGAGAGCGTTTCAGTAATAATGTCCCTTACGGCACCTCATAAAAAATCCACCACACTCCTCATGAACTAGAAAAATAAAAATAATCTTAATTCTAACTAATTTAGAGACATTCTGATAGATCATATTAGTCTTGATACATGATCTGGCTGGGCCTTGGGTCCTCGTTGATGTGTCACTGGGGTTGTGAGTGGGTGCATGCACGGGGGCCCAGCCTTGACGAGGGGGGCCTATAGGGGTAACTCTGCTAGATACCCCCTATCTAGCTGAGGATGAACTCAACCTGGGTGTCTATTGTCTCATGTGGTATGGAAATTAATTGAATGTTGGGGTGGGTGTAGTTTTCCTGTGCGGTGAGGTTGGGTGGGCTGCCCCAGGCTCTGTGGGGTTTTGCTGCTACTGTGGGTCCTGGGCCTCCTGCCCTTGGTGGATTCCAGGGAGTGGGGGTTCCTAAGAATCTGCTATTTAGCGGTTTTTTTTAATCTACTTTTATCTACTTTTAACCGGATTATTCATCCAGAATTGCTGTGCGTTGCTGACCTACAGCAGACAAGAGCTTCTGGACATCTGGACTCATAACTCCAACAGTTTTATCGCCGATCTCCGACTCATCCCAGAGATCTCCAGAACACCGGAGGCTGCCCATTCTCCCCGGCCGGGCGGAAGTGCACGCAGACGGCGCCGAGATCGTAAACAAAGGCGAGGTAGGCGCGGAGGGCTACGGGCTAAGCTAAAGCTAACATCACACCGGCTGCCTTTACCCAGTATTTTCCTCGCCAATGTCCGTTCTCTGGCAAACAAAATGGATGAGATACGGCTCTCCATCACTAACAACAGACGGATTATGGACTCAAATGTCATGTTTTTCACCGAAACATGGTTGAACAACAGCTGCCCGGACAATGCTATCGAGTTAGCAGGATGCCACACACACCGAGGCGACAGGCTAGCAGATGACTCCGGCAAGACCAGAGGTGGAGGTTTGTGCATTTATATTAACAATGCTTGGTGCATGAACTCCACTACTACTGAGACTCACTGCTCACCTAATGCGGAGTTTTTAATGGTCAAATGCAGACCTTATTACCTCCCCCGAGAACTCACTTCTATCATACTCACTGCCGTGTATATACCCCCCGACGCTAATGCTAGGTTGGCCATGAAAGAACTTTCTGCAGCCATTAACAAACACCAGAATAAACACCCCGAGGCTGCTTTTATTGTTGCTGGCGACTTCAACCACACCAACTTAAAGACGGTCCTCCCCAGATTCCACCAACATGTCTCCTGCCACACCAGAGGAGACAAGACTTTAGACCATGTGTATTCCAACCTGGCTGGAGCCTACAAAGCCACAGCCCTCCCCCACATTGGACAATCAGACCATCTCTCCCTGTTCCTCACACCTCGGTATTCACCACTCATCCAACGTGTGAAACCTGCTGTGAGGACAATTAAAGTGTGGCCAGAGGGGACAGACGCAGTGCTCCAGGACAGATTTAAAAACACAGACTGGAATATGTTCACCCACACAGACCTGGACCAGTACGCCTCATCTGTACTGGATTACATCTCCGAAACCACAGACAGTGTCACCACCCAGAAACGGATCACCATGTACCCCAACCAGAAGCCTTGGATGAACCGGGATGTTCGTCTCCTCCTGAAGGCCTGCAACACCGCCTTTAGGTCAGGAGATGCACACGCCTACACTACAGCCAGGGCTAATCTAAAGAAGGGCATCAAAAAAGCCAAACACCATTACAAAAAGAAGGTAGAAGAACACTTCTCCAACTCCAACCCCCGACGCATGTGGCAAGGACTCCAGACCATCACAGACTACAGGACCACCAAACCCTCCCCCGCATCCTCTGATGTCTCCTTCCTCAACGAGCTCAACAACTTTTATGCTCGTTTTGAGCGAGGGAACCCCACAACCACAACCAAAGCAGACGTGACGCCAGACCACCAACCTATGACTCTCTCCCCTACCGATGTAGGAGCGGTGCTGAGCAGGATCAATGTCCACAAGGCTGCAGGTCCTGATAGCATCCCCAGGCGTGTTCTCAGAGCGTGTTCTGAGGAGCTTGCAGGAGTGCTCACAGACATATTCAATCTGTCCTTGGCCCACGCTGTGGTACCGGCCTGCTTCAAATCCACCTCCATCGTCCCGATACCCAAAAACTCCAGCCCATCTTGCCTCAATGACCAGTAGCACTCACCCCCAACATCACTAAGTGCTTAGAGCAGCTGGTCCTAGCACACTTCAAATCCTGTCTCCCCCCCACCCTGGACCCCCACCAATTCGCATACCGCCAGAACAGGAGCACAGAGGATGCTGTCTCCATCGCACTGCACTCTGTCCTCTCACACCTGGACAACAACACCTACACCAGAATGCTGTTTATAGACTTCAGTTCAGCATTCAATACAATCCACCCCTGACAACTCATCAGGAAACTGACAGACCTGGGCATCAGTTCCCTCATGTGCAAATGGTTACTGGACTTCCTGACCAACCGCCCCCAACATGTCCGGCTGGATAACCACTGCTCATCTACCATCACAATGAACACCGGTGTACCACAAGGCTGTGTGATGAGCCCTTTCCTCTACTCCCTCTTCACCCACGACTGCAGACCTGCTGATGGTTCCAACACCATCATTAAGTTTGCAGATGACACCACGGTGATTGGCCTCATCAGTGACAACGATGAAGCCACCTACAGGGAGGAGGTGGATCGTCTGGCTGAGTGGTGCGACAGAAACAACCTGCTGCATAACACCGAGAAGACCAAGGAGCTCATCGTGGACTACAGGAGGAATGCTGACCCACATCCACCCATCCACATTAAGGGGACGGCTGTGGAGCGTGTGAACAGCTTCAAGTTCCTGGGAGTCCACATCTCCGAGGATCTCACCTGGACGACCAACTGCTCCAAGCTGGTCAAGAAGGCTCACCAGCGCCTCTTCTTCTTGAGGACTCTGAGGAAGAACCACCTGTCCTCAGACATCCTGGTGAACTTCTATCGCTGCACCATCGAGAGCATCCTGACCAACTGTATAACAGTCTGGTACGGGAACTGCTCTGCCTCGGACCGGAAGGCATTGCAGAGGGTCGTGAAAACTGCCCAGCGCATCGCCGGAGCACCACTTCCTGCCATGAAAGACATCTACAGGAAGCGGTGTCTGAAAAGGGCTGGGAAAATCATCAAAGACCCCAGTCACCCATCACATGGACTCTTCACCCTCCTGCCCTCTGGGAGGCGCTACAGGAGCCTCCGGACTAAGACCACCAGGTACCGGAACAGCTTCTTCCCCACAGCTGTCAGACTCCTGAACTCTGCCTCCTGACATCTGACCCACGTTAACACATGGACTGAACATACACACACCCACAATGGACAACCGTACCCTCAAACACACAATAATAACATGGACTGAACCACCACTCACAGCCACTAGCACTTTATATAGCCTCTGTAGAAACTATCTACACCCTCACTTATCTTAACTGCACTACTGTATAGCTCTGTGTAAATAATCATTCTGTACATTCGATAATTTTTAACCTACAACTGTTTACAACTTGCATAGTTCCCATTTCTGTATAGCTGTATATCTCAGATTTCTGTAAAGTTATTTATTTCATATTCTGTATAGTTTTTCATATTTATATCCTGTTCATATCCTGTACATAGCTTGTACTCACTACAGCCTGTACATATTTATAGTTATAGAATATTCACTTTTTTTTTTTTTTTTTTTTTTTAAATAGGACAGGGGGAAAGAATGAAAGAAAGAGGGGGAGAGGAAGAAAGAAAACCAAAGGGGAGAAGAGACGGTGAGAAGGGGGGGGAAGAGAGAAAAAAAACAAAACAAAAAAAAAACAAAACAAAAAAAAAAAAAACAAACTCCTGGGTCACCTGTATGGAGAGAAAGAAAAACAAAAAAAAACAGGGGAGACAGCAAACAACAAAGAGCAACATAATAATAAAAAAAAAAAGCACCATCACAATAAACTAGCTAGTCATAGATATCAATAGTTACTAAATAATAAACGATATTGTGCAGCACGCAAGATAGACAGCGCACAGTGTGCTTTGAGGCAGCAGCCAAGAAAGCTGTAGTCCGCATCTGTGAATACCCATGTGTACACCTGTGTGCATACCTGTGTGGATCAGCATGCTTGCATTCCAAAGGTTTCTCCATGTAATGATCTGCTAGAGAGTGTGGGGAGCCACAGCCCTGTCCTCTATGGTATCAAGCAGGTATGGAGGAGATCAAAACTCCAGACATCCAGAGGCCCCCAGAACACAAGAGACCAAGGAAGACCCACAGAGGGGCAGCCGCGCCACTGTCCCAGTAAGAGCTTCACAACATACTTCATACCGTGTACATTATAACATACCATAATAGACCCATTTCTGTAATATACTCACATATCTATATTATTGCTAATATATATTGTAATATATCTATATCACTAAAGCACTTCTGGATGGATGCAAACTGCATTTCGTTGCCCTGTACCTGTGTATGTGCAATGACAATAAAGTTGAATTCTATTCTATTACAACAACAACAACAATCTTTATTTATAGAGCACATTTAAAAGCCTTGGGCATACCAAAGTGCTTTACATAAAACAATAAAAGGTTCAAACATTGATAACGGATAAATAAAAATAACGAGTTATGTTCATAGATAAAAGCTACCAATAAGAATGACTACAGCACATGGGTAATAGCAAGATAAAAGCTGTACCACCATAATAAAAGACACCAATAGAAAGATAGGAGGGAATTAATACAAGAGGTCAATAGGTCACAGCAACCAACCAAACAAACAAACAAACCAGCAATTAAAAGGTGGAGAAGGCAAGTTTAAAAAGATATGTTTTAAGCTGTGATTTAAAAGAATGAATAGAATCAGATGCCCGGATGCCAATCGGGAGATTGTTCCACAGCACAGGTGCAACAAGAGCAAACGATCGATCACCTCTAGTCTTAAGTCGAGATCTGGGCTGAGCCAGCAGTAACTGTGACGATGACCTTAAAGCCCTAGCAGGAGCATAAGGGTTTAAAAGGTCCTTAAGGTAGCTGGGTGCAGTGTTGTTAGTAATTTTAAAAGTAAACAACAAAATTTTAAATTGAATACGATATTTGACAGGCAACCAGTGCAGATCGGCAAGGACAGGAGTAATGTGGGCAAACTTGCTGGTTTTAGTTAGAATGCAAGCTGCAGCATTCTGAACTGTCTGTAATCTCTGTAAAAGGGAAGAGTGGAGACCACAATAAAGTGAATTACAATAGTCTAGCCTCGACGTTACAAAGGCGTGGATGAGCTTTTCGAGATCTTTATGCGGGATATAGCGCCTAGCCTTAGAGATAAGACGAAGCTGGTAAAAACTAGATCTGACAACAGCAGACACTTGTTTGTCAAGTGAAAAGGAGCTGTCAAATAAGACACCCAGATTCCTGACAGTATCAGAGAGAGAACTACTAAGAAAACCAAAGGCATCCCGGAGTTTGGCACGAAGGGAATTACTACCAAAAATCATAATCTCGGTTTTCTTCTCATTAAGGATAAGAGAATTCGACAACAACCACTTCTTGGCCTCAGACATGCATTCTCGGAGGCTATTCAGAGACAGAGCAAGATCGTCGTTTAGCTCCAAATAGAGCTGGATATCATCTGCATAATAGTGATAAGCAATATGGTATTTCTCAAAGATGGCACTTAAAGGAAGCAAGTATAATGAGAAAAGGGTAGGGCCCAGCACAGATCCCTGGGGGACACCACAGCAAACAGGTACAGCCGAGGAAGAGGATGTAGCCAGATGTACCGTAGAGAGCCGATTGGAGAGATAGGATTTAAACCAATCCAGGGCAGCGCCCTTGATGCCTACAGTTCAATATGGACAATAAACAAGGTCCAATTACACTGAAACAATCCTTAACAATACGGGATGGGAGAGCATCATGTACACAGTTAGTATTGTTCAATTTATCAATTAGACGCTTCAGAGTGGAGAGAGAAACGGGTTCAAATTGATAAAAAGTGGCCGAACAATCAGGAGTAGACATACAATCAGTCACCAGAGGAAGAGTAGATCTAAGGGATAAAACTTTATCTAAAAAATAGTTTGAGAATTTTCCACAAAGACCCGGGGAAGACCGCAGTGGCATAGAGGGACGGGGGTTCACCACAGAGTTAAAAATTTTAAATAGAATTCGTGGATTATCACCATTAGTGGTAATAATTTTAGAGAGAAAAGCCGCTTTAGCCGTTCTGGCAGCAGTTTGGAACTTCGAGCGGCTAATACGTAAAATATCATAAGAAGACTGAAGTCTATCACTCCTCCACTTCCTCTCATCACGCCGACATATACGTCGTAGGGCACGAACAGAATCATTTAACCAGCATTGTGAGAAAGTTCTAGGGCGTTTCATTTTGATGGGTGCAACAATGTTAAGAATCGAGGAACAGGTGGTTAAAAGAGTATTAGTAGAGTTCTCAAGTGTGTGTGGGGAAGAACAATCCAGCATACTAAATAAAGTTGACCACAGTATTGGCATTAATAGTCCGCGTAGGATAAAGAGGAGAGTTTAGGTATTGTCCAGTATCACCCAGGTCTACATCGAAGATGACCGGGGAATGATCAGAGAGACCAGTATTCCTGATTTCCTTAATGCAAATGTCCACATTGAATGAAAAAACCAAATCAAGGGTGTGGCCTTGAACATGGGTAGGCTCATTCACCCACTGAATAAGATTAAAAGAATCAGTCAGCACAAGAAAGTCTTTAGCCAATTGGTCATTCATACAGCAGACATGAATGTTAAAATCTCCAGAAACAATAACAGAATCATATTTAAAAAGAACGGATCCCAAAAAAAAAAAAATCAGCAAATTCAGAGATAAACATCTTATGATATTTAGGCGGACGATAAACCACGACACACAAAGTGGTCCGAGAGCCCGTCAGTTCCAATAGCTGAACTTCAAAACTGGAATAGGTTGGAGAGGATAGCAGCCGTGCATCATGTTTATTTTTGAAAACCGAGGCTAAGCCACCACCTCTACCAGTTAGCCTAGGTGAGCTAAAGAAGGCACAGTCAGGAGGTAGAAGCTCAGAGAAGGGGATGAACTCACCCGGAGAAGTCCAGGTCTCCGTTAGAAATAGGACATCCAGTCCCGAGGTGAGAAAAAAGTCATTTAGGAGGAAGGCCTTATTTGAAAGAGACCTGACATTAAATAAGGCCAACCGAATCCGGGGGGCCAGGACCTTTGTAGTAGCCCGTCGCAAGGAGCAAAGGTTGTTATGTTGAACACCGCGGCCAGGCGGTGTTATCCAAAATCGGGCAGAGTGGTAAGCCACTGGGCGCGCATGGTAGGTTTGAAGGCCGACGGAGCAAATCCAACGGTGGGTTAGCAATCTAGCCGCAGAGTGGCTGCTGAGATAGTGGAAGAAACGGGATAGCTCACGGCTTGTAGAAGGGAAGTCCATAGCCATGGCTCTGATATAAGCCTTAACGCGGACACGGACGCCGCTCCTCCTACCCCGTTTCCTGAGGCGTTTCCTACGGAGCATGGGAAGAGGAGGATAGGTCACATAGGTAGGGGAGACAGGCATCAGGGGGATAGCGGCACCGGCGGTCCCAAGGCAGTCAGGTCGTTGAGAACAGGAAAACCGAAGATTCAGGAGCGTGTCTCTGTCATAAGTTATTAGTGTACAATCACCTAGAGAACATAAAACCAAAGATAAAACAACGAGAAGTACAACGCCAAGGCGAAGACGTGGTCGGAGACGGTCAGCCATATTCTAATGGGGTCAACTGGGGAGTTGGCTTAAGGGAGAGGGTACTTTGACCCGTTGGGGTGGGGACACTAAACAGCATCCAGAGGACAGTCTGTTTATTCAATCTCAACTCTGGTCCCAGTGCCGACCTCTCAGGTTTAAATACATGTAGACCCAAAACTGCCAGCCTCTCTGCTGCTATCTGGCAGGGAGTGCCATGCCCCTCCCATGTTTTAAATGCACTTTAGAACAGCATGCAGCAACACCACATATGAGTGGGCGGAGGGAGGGAGTCTTCACGCCTCTCAATTCAATTCAATTTTATTTATATAGCACCAAATCACAACAACAGTCTCCTCAAAGCTCTTTATATTGTAAGGTAGACCCCACAATAATACATACAGAGAAAAAACCCAACAATCATATGACCCCCTATGAGCAAGCACTTTGGCGACAGTGGGAAGGAAAAACTCCCTTTTAACAGGAAGAAACCTCCGGCAAAACCAGGCTCAGGGAGGGGCGGGGCCATCTGCTGCGACCGGTTAAAAGTCTGTCTGGGTCTTTGGTTGATTAATAGGCTGGTGTGAAAAATTGCTGCCACACCGCCCCCTCGGCCTGTGCTTCGAGGTTTCTGGTAGTTAGAGTGACTCGGGGACGTGTTGATTCATTTAAACTACCATAATCATCCTGCTGCAACCAGGTTTGTGTAAGGCAGAGTAAATCGATTTGTTGATCAATTATAATAAATGTTCTAACAGAGACTTGAAGGAGAGACACTATATTTAATAATCTACATTTAACTGTTTTATTCTTTGGTTTAGATGTGGATACTGTATCCCAGATAGCAAAATTCATATGGCCCGGATCTGGCCCACACAATGTGCTTACACATGGTCCATATACCACAAAGAATGATGGCCCTTTGGTGGCCCAGAGCTGGTTTGCCAGAGGTGGCCCACACATGGGCCAGCACAAAGCCAGTTGCAGACACACTGGTGGTCCTGTGCTGGCCCATCTGTGGCTCACCTCTGGCAAACCTGGTCTGGGCCACCAAAGGGCCGTCATTCTTTGTGGTATGTGGGCCAAGTGTAAGTTGTGTGCAGCCACGGGCCAGTTGCAGACACACTGCCGGCCCTGTGCTTGCCCAGAACAGTTTCAGCTCTGGCCCCAGATGTCAGCCTAATGTGTACCTTAATCAAGCCATGTAATAACAACACGTGCCGGAACATAATAGTACAAAAGTAACATGACGAAACTCTGTTCAGACAGTGAATGGACTGATTCTTAATAGCGCTTTTCTACTCTGCCGGATTACTCAAAGTGCTCTATACAACATGCCACATTCTCCCAACCACACACTTTCTCTAAACTGCGTGCTGCCTAACTACATTCATACACATTCACACTCTTGACATGCAGACTGGAGGAGCCAGGGACCGAACCACTAACCTTCCGATCAGTAGGTGACCTGCTCTACCTCTTGACTACAGCCACTCAGTGGTAAACATGAGTAAACCCTCACTAGGCTTTGGATAAAGTGTACACTCACAAACCTGTCAAACCTGCATTTGAAACATTGGCTCCATAACATTATAGTATTGCAGCATGGCATTTGGGTCTTCTAACTAAAATAGGAACATAAATAGTGCCATCATTGCCAGACCTGGCCCACATCTGGTTGACAGACACCCTGCCATCACACCAGTCAGTCAGAACTGCCAGCTTGATGCCAGATCCGGGCTAGACCTGTTTTCTATGAGCCTGGGCCAACCAAAACCAAACCATGATCGGGCCAGATGTGGCATGCCATCACATAAACAGTGCCATCTATATACCTAGATCACCTAAATTAATTAGTGTATTTAAACAAGAGACGGACCGATCCGATATTCAATATTGGTATCGATCAGATACTGACGTAAATTACTGGATCGGATATCGGAGAGAAATTTAAAAATTTTATCTGATCCAGTAAATATCACAGAAGCACCTCAAAAACTCGCTAACATGGTATAACCGAGGTCATGACCTTAGCACGTCAGAGCAGTTTGTGTCACGTGATCGAGGGGCTATCGTGTGGGAGAGCTGAGAGCCATCATGTCAGCAGTGTGGACTTATTTCAAACTAAAAGACGAAAAAAGCAAGACTGCCGAATGCAACTTACAGTATGTGATGCAAGTGTTTTGCGAGGTGGTAGCAGTTTGGGGAATTTTAACACCACAAACATGATTAAACACTTACAGAAACACCACGCAAAGGGGGACACGGAATTTAGCCTGGCCTCCAAAGCTAAGCAGAAAAGTGCACCGTATCAAAAAACGCTTTTGGAAAATATTCAGAGACATGAGAAATTCCCTCCGGAAAGCAATAGAGCGAAGCTGATAACGGAGAAAATAGTTGAATTTGTTGTGCTTGATGACCAGCCCCTTTCTGTTGTGGAAAACGATGGTTTTCGACGCTTAATTGAGAGCATTTAGAGCCTCGCTACATGCTGCCAAACTGGCATTTCATCTCGGAGGAAGCTATCCCAGGCAATTACAAACAGGTATGCAAGTTCATCTCAGAAAGTTTGGAAATAATTCTCACGTTAAGCATGACAACTTGTCACGCTGGACGGAGGCCAGCAACCTGAACAGAACCCAAGCGCAGACACACAGAGCGGAGGCAAGAGGGCGTTTTATCACAATTTATTGGTGAATATATAATATGGGTGAAAACACAAGGACGTGGCAAACTGCGGTGTGGAAACGTAGCTATTGCGGCTCCAAATCATTAGGATTAGTAGAGGCTTTGGTTATTGGTCTACTGTTCACAATAGCCTCTGCCTCACAAAGAACTGTACAAAGGCCTTCTTCGTCCAAATTCTGCACTTTCAAAATGGAATTTAACACCTTCCTGACAGACCTTATGAGACGTTCCCAAACACCGCCATGATGGGAACCAGCAGGAGGATTAAAGATCCACTTTATGCCCTTTTGCAGCAGCATCTCATGAATCTGTGCCTGATTCCATCCTTCCACTGCCTCTTTCAACTCACGTTCACCACCCACAAAGTTTGTACCATTAACCGATCGTATCTCCAATACCTGACCCCGCCTTGATATAAATCGACGGAGCGCATTAATAAAAGAGTCTGTGCTCAAAGATGACAACACCTCTAAATGCACAGCTCTCACTGCCAGGCATGTAAAGATAATTCCATATCTCTTTACTTCACACCTTCCACGCTTAACTTGAAAAGGTCCGAAACAATCCACTCCAACCCGAGAAAATGGAGGTTCATCTGGTGAGATGCGATCTTGTGGAAGGTCTGCCATCATCTGATATCCTGATGCTGCATGAAGTCTGCGACACACAATGCATTTAGCCAAAATCCTCCTTATGGCAATGCTTGCACCTGGAACCCAATACCTTTGCCGCAATTCGGACAGCATGTGGTTACGTCCACCATGCCCTATTTTCTGATGTACATGTTGAAGCACCAGGTGAGAAATATGCAGATCCCTGGCTATAATTGCAGGATGCCTTGCATCTTCAGGCATAGCTGCTCTACTAAGCCTACCTCCCACTCTCAACACACCATTCTCAAGCTTAGGATTAAGCCTATAGAGCTCACTACTCTTCTTCACCCTTTCACCCCTCTGCAACCTACTGATCTCATCTGAATATCTCCTCCTTTGACAAAAGCAAGGAACTGCATTCTCTGCCTTGTTAAGTTCTTTTACCGAGAGAAATCCTTTAGCAGCATGGTCCTTGACAGTTTGCAACTCTCTTTTAAGCTTTTCCTCAAGATTTTCTTTAGTCACGCTAGACGCAAAGCTCTCTTTCAGCTGTTTTGTCTTTTTACTAAGTTCCTGCAACAAACCTTTGAATCTAAGAATTGATGCAACCATCCTTTTCAGACGAGTCCACGAAGAAAAATAAGTAATGAACTTCATCGCACCATCCTTGTATTCATTTGCATCAACAGCATTAACTAAAACGGTCATTTTAATCTCTGGATCATTTATGGAGATCTTTCCAAAATCAAGGTTTACTGGCCAATTAATTTCTGGTTTGGTGAGAAACTTTGGCCCTGACAACCAGAAATCATCCTTCAAAAAGGTTTGCACCTTAACTTTCCTAGAAGCTAGATCAGCAGGATTGCATGATGTATTAACATATCTCCACTGAGAAGGTTTGGACACTTTAAGTATCTCGGTCACCCGGTTTGCTACAAATACTTTAAACCTTGAGGTTTCATTTCTGATATACTTTAACACCGAGGTACTATCAGTCCAAAATACTGACTCCTGCAAATGCATTTGCAGCTCTTTTCTCCACATCTTATCCATTCTACTCGCAACTAAGGCAGCTGTCAACTCCATGCGAGGAATGGAAGTTTGTTTCAGTGGAGCCACTCTTGCTTTACCCATTATAAACGCACAATGCACTTGATTCTGGGTGCTGCGCAACAGCAGATAAGTGACTGTGCCATAACCCTCCTTGCTTGCATCTGCGAAGTGATGTAACTGAGCAGAAGCTACATCTCCAAAATCAGAAGGTTTAAGGCACCGGTCAACCTTAAAATCTGCAAGAAGGCAAAGATCATTTAGCCAAACTGTCCATTCTTGTTCAACAGTAACTGGCAACACATCATCCCAACCCCAATGACTTCTGCACAGTTTCTGAAGGATCAACTTAGCAGACAGCACCACAGGTGCCAAAAACCCTAATGGGTCGTAGATTGAGCTCATAAGGGACAATATCCCTCTCCATGTGGGAGGTTTGTTTTTAAGTGTGATCTTAAACTTGAATGTATCTGATTGGATACACCACTGTACACCCAGTACTCTCTCTACCGGCAACACATCACTATCCAAATCCAAATCCTTAACCTCCTTGGATCGCTCTTGCTGAGGTATGGCAGCAAGTACTGCCTCCTCTTCAGAACCAACAGAGATAAGGCAATCATCCACATAGAAATTATGTAAAACATTGTTGACAACCTCTAGTCTGAACTGATCTCTGTTGTCCTCTGCACATTTCCTCAAGGCAAAATTCGCACAACTTGGGGATGAGGTGGCTCCGAAGAGATGTACTTTCATTCTATATTCCACCAGATCCTGACTATGATCTCTGTCTGGCCACCACAGAAACCTTAACAGATCTGAGTCATCTCTTTGTACTCTGACCTGATAAAACATGGATTCAATGTCTGCCATGAGTACCACAGGTTCTTTTCGGAACCTAGTTATGACCCCAACTAGCAAGCTAGTGAGAACTGGGCCTTCCAGAAGTTGTCCATTCAGAGACACTCCCTGAAATGAAGCACCACAATCAAAGACAACTCGCAACTTCTTCTTCTGTGGGTGATGAACCCCATGATGTGGAATATACCACAATCCTCAATTACAGCGATCAAATTCTTCAGCAGGCACCTTCTCTGCATACCCTTTAGAAATGATTTCAGTCATAAAACTGGTGTAATCGACATGAAATGAACCATCCCTAATAAACTTTCGTTTAAGGCTCATAGCTCGCTGTTCTACAGCCTTCCGATTATTTGGCATGTTTACCTGGATGCACCTAAAAGGTAAACCAATGGTGTAATGACCATCAACCAACTTAACAGAGTCCATCACTGACTTCATAAACTGCTGATCTTCTCTGGACAAAGCAAACTGCTCATCCTGAATACATTCTGGAAAGTCAGTCTTCATTTGACGTTCCCACAGCTCATCCAATCTTGCCACGGAAATCCTATTGACACTCACATCAAAAATGTCAGTCTTACAATCCTCTCTGAGAGGACCATTCACTGTCCAACCCAGCAGTTTTTACTGCATAGGGACCTCCATACTGACTTCTAACAACCTCCCATGGCTCTAAAGCCTTGAGCACATTGGTCCCGATCAACAGGTCTACCCCGGAATTTATCTCCAGTATCTTAATATGGCGCAAATGTGGCCATCTATCGAGATCTTCCTGTTGGGGAATATTACGTTGATGAACAGGCATGCTTTTCTGAGTAAATAAGTCAGGCAAGTCACAGTAGTGATCTAAATCCAAACCAGCTACTTCCAAATCTGAAACCACATAACTACTGACCATTTTCTCCTGACCCATTGTCCGCAAAAGAATGCCAGTTTTCCTTCCTGAAAGATTCAACCTATTCATGAGCCCTTCAGTACAAAATGAAGCTGAGCTCCCAGGATCTAGAAAAGCATAGGTTATCAGTGACTGATTACCTTTCTTGGATTTTACTCTAACTGGTATTACGGATAGAGCACTATTTTGCTCACCGGCCCCAGTAACACCACTGCTTTGCACAGCACATGAAGGACCTTCATCTGGTGGTTCTCTCCCTCCTATAGTTTGCACTGCAACACTTTCCCTCTGCTTGGAGTGAATATGTAAGAGTGTGGGGTGTTTCTGATTACAAACTTTACACAAGAGACGTTTCCTACAGTCCTTGCTTCTGTGCCCAATGTGCAGACAACCAAAACACACACCATTCTCTTTCAAAAAAGATAATCTGTCACAGTGCAACTTTCTTTCATATGAAGGACACAAATCCAACATGTGCCCTGCTCCACAAAACAAGCAAGCCTTGGTCACAACTGAACCACTCTCTCGCCTCAATGCTGGCTCAATCTTCCCTTCAACCTTGGCCACTGTAGTAGCAAAACTACTCCGCTTAGCCTTAGGGTAAAACTGAGACTTATCATTCCTCGCCTCTTTTCTGATGGCTGTTGGAGGATCCTGTATATCTCCAAACAATGGGTCACTTGCAATCTTAACTTGCCTTTCGACAAACTCAACAACATCGCAAAAAACCACTTTACGTTGAAACCTCTCCTGCAGCTCGCAGACAACATTCCTCCACTTATCCCTGAGCTTATAAGGCAACTTTTTTATAACTGCTTGCATATTAGCAGAGACATCCAACTCATGCAAGGACTCAACGTCTCCCATTGCATTACAACATTGCCTTAATAAAAACCCATATTCCTGCAAAGCCTTCACATCATCAGATTTTATAGGTGGCCATTTACTGACCCTTTCAATGTAGGCAGCAGCAATTTTCAGCGAATTGCCAAAGTTCTCTTGGAGCAAAGATTTAGCTTTAGCATATCCATACTCAGCAGGCATATACTGACAGCTTCTGACCATTTCTCTTGGATGGCCTCTAGTGTATTGCTCGAGAAAATATAAACAATCCTTAGCACTGTGAGTTTGACTCTCTACCATGTGCTCAAAAGCTCTCATAAATGTTTGATATTGCAAAGGATCACCATCAAATAACTGAATGTCACGCCTTGGTAGCAAAAACAGAGACTGCTGCTCAGCTAATAAAGTTGTAATTTCATTCTGTTTCTTCAAAACTGACTAGATGATCATGACCCTCCCTACCTTGCACTGTATGTGTAAGAGGTTTTGATTGTGCGTGAGACTGCAACATCATCTGAGTAGTCGAAACTGCACCTGGAAATACTTGTGGCTTCGTCTCTGACTTTTCCAACGAAACGATCTCGGGCTGAAAAGTATTTTTAACCTTGGGCCTTACATCCAATACCTGCGCTTGATGATCACTTGCATCAACACCCTGATATGGTTGCTCTGGTAACACAGGTTTGAACGTTGGAGCATTAGGATTTAAAAAGGCTAAACTCCCCTGTTCTCGCTCCAAGTATGAATTCATACCATCAGACTTAACATTAACAGCACTTGAGACTCGGGACATTTCAGAAGTTTTTAAAACATTCACCTTTGCTGCTGAGGCTGCTATTTCAGTTTCTAAGTCAAGCAGCTCCTTCCTTTTCCTAAGCTGTATTTCTTGTTCTTCCAAAGCATGCTTTTCTTTCAACAACCTCTGTCGAACAAGAGCAGCCATGTCAGCTTCTGCCATTATGCGTGCTGACAAGGCAGATGAAACCATTGAGCCACTGAGTGATGATTTACTTTTCCTACAACTTTTGTTTCCAACATTAGAGACGCCATCACTTGGATTAACATCATCTATCGCAGCACCTTTACCAACATTCCCGGTGTGCCTAGAAGCACCAGAACCATTTCCAGCAGGTAATACATCAAAGAAATCAATACCAAGTGGATTTAAATGTGGCAAATCAAGCTCAGACACCTGATTTTTACTCTGAGGGTTTCCCTTTGCATCATGAAGCCATTTCTTTATCTCTTCCATAAACTCAGTATTATGTGCTCGCACACTTATGAACCAAGCAGTTTGTTTCTCTTGCTCTTCTTGAGGAAGCAAAGGAAGCAAGGTTTCATGCAGATGAGTTGCCTCAATAAGCAACACAGACAAATTCTCTAACTGAGCCTGAACAGTGGAAACATTATCTTCAGATTGCTTTAATTCTTTAATAATCTTTATGACCTTTTTAACTTTATTAATCTTAGTGTGCCGTTCTGTTTGAAGTCTTTCAATCTGATTCTCCAAAGCCTTAGCAGTCGGTTTCGGCTGTATTTTCTTTCCATCCACATCACCACATTGTATTAATTGGTGTGTCTCCATTTTTCTTCAAAACATTACAAAATCCAAACGCTGAACTACACCTATGCCACACAGCTTCATTCCAACACATCAACTTGATGACATTCCCTTCACTAAACCTTGGACACACACAATTAACAGGAGCAATATCCCCCACTATCTGCCTATTAAACCTAACTAACTCAACCTAGTCTTCCGTACATACTAGCGGTGGGTATTTATGTACCTCCATACCGTCAGCTGTGAGGAAGACAAACTGTCTTAAACACAAACTGCGGCGGTACTCCCAAGCCAATGGCTTCAGCCGCCTGATGCACAATAACTAGAAAGTAAATCAGTACAACGCCTAGTGCAGCTGTACTGCTGAAACCTAACAGGGGAACAAGACTCCTGAAAGAAATCTGTTTTGTGTAGCCAAAGGCTTAATCTAAAAGTCGCGTGGACAAAGGCAACAGCAAACTATAAAACTCTCATCAATAAACTCATCTATATATGAATAATCCAATAAAACCTACAAACTTTTCTGTTGACAATTTATTACGGCTCTTCCAACCTATGGCCGCGGCAGGCTAAACATGAGGACACAGATGACGCGCAACAATAAACGCATAAAATTCACTTCTGTACCATTTGCTCCTTTATTTCCACATGCAACCGTCCAATATATAAATCAGCACATGGGATTAACTATTAAACAAATGCACAGATTGCACAAACAAACAACTGCAACTCACCAATAACTGCACTAACTACTATGCCAAATTACAACTTGGCCTATGGCATCAATTAGTGCACAAATATACAAAAAACATCAAGTTACAGTCAAAATACATCAAAATCATTCAAGCTGCGCTCAAGCTGTGCTCAACAGAAAGTTTTGCCTCATGCTCACCCATGAGACACGCCCCACACCCGTGCACCAATACAGCGAGTCCATTTAAACCAACCCACTTAGTCAGAAGGTAACAACTCATATGGCTCCTACAGTAGCCGTGGCATGAACGTGAGGACAACTGGATCTAGCCAGTTAAGTATTGGTCACACTGGGGAGAGAGGAGAGTGGAGTTAGAGCTGGGTTGAAGTGAATTACCAGAGAGGGTAAGTATGACAGTCTTTTCAGCTTACTTGCAGGAGGTGGAGGTGTGGTATCGAGGGGGAGGTGAAACGGCTGACCTGGGGTTCGTTGGATCCAAAGTGGTGAGTGAGCAGAAGGGCAGGCAGGTGAGGTTTGGAGATATTTCCCAGTGAGGTGGAAAGGAGCTGAGATCCAAGTGGTGAGCAGCAGTCGACACTGGAGAATAGGTCCTGAAGCACAAGAAACAGCGTGAGTCAAACAAGCCGGTTACCAACATCAGGTAGCTGCCGAACTGGCAGGGAGGAGATGACAGCGCAGAGCTTAAATCCCTCTTTGGCCTGATTGCCCCAATTAGCTCCAGATGCGTGAAGCTGAGAAAGTCCTGCCCACGGGCGGAGCCAAGGGTGCTCTGGCACTGATGGAAAATCCCAGCTGCTCACCCAGACCATGACACAACTGATATCTGGAGCTCGGACGTTTGTCCGTTGTCCCTGCTAAGCCTGACTGTACACTGGATAGACTCGAGTTTTACAATGCAAAAAGCAGTGTTGCAGGCCAAAGAGTTTCGTGGTTCACACAGGAGAGTCCATCGCTGCAGCTATGGAGGAAATGTTAAATGCGTGGAAAATTCCGAAGAATAAAGTCCACGTTGTTTTGCGAGACAATGCCAGCAATGTAAAAAAGGCAATGGACCGGCTAGGTGTTGCAAGTTTGGAATGCTTCCCACACAAGGAGGTAAGCGCATCATCCTCATCTGCATCTGATGTCATCCCTAATCTTCCAGCCAAAGCAGACTTGAAAGTGTTTTTGATGAAATCCTGAAGGAAAACACTCAAATCCTGTTCCTCAGTTAGCCACGACAAGTGCACGCATTGAAGTGCAAACTTACCTTAGTGAGCCAACCATTCAACGCTCAGATAATCCACTGCTGTACTGACAAGTCAACAAACTTAGATTTCCCACTCTGGTTTCTACAGCAGCTAAATTTCTCTGTGCACCTACCACAAGTATTGAGAGCGAGAGACTCTTCAGTACAGCCTCCATTATCATTGATGAAAGGAGAAGCAGGCTGACAGCTGAGAAGGTTGAAATGTTGATCTTTCTGAAGAAGAACCTACCTCTCATGTTAGAGTGAGAAAAAAATTACAAATGCATTATTACAAGAATGTTGTTGGGGTTGGTTTTTTTTAGGGTTTGGAGAGGAATTGCTTTGTCTGCTATAATTGCACCTTTTGTCAGTACCAAAGGGGTTTTCGAATTTGCAAAGTTGCACTTTTATTTACTTGAATTTTACTTTAAATACTTCGACATTTAAAGCTCTGCATAAAGTTGCACTTTTATTTAGATGAATGTTACTTTAAATACTTCTAGATTTAAAGTTCTGTATAAGGTTTCACTTTTATTTACTTGAATTTTACTTTAAATACTTCTAGATTTAAAGTTCTGCATAATGTTGCGCACTTTCAGGATGGATGTTTTGATAGTGGTGACAGCTAAACAGTGCTAAAGTTTAAATGAAGAGATATGCATTGTTGAAGTGAGCAATATTTTGGGTGCAGTCTTTTTCTTGCATGCAAGTATAAGAGAATAGCTTTAGTGTGTTGTCTTTTTAAATTTGACTTTGAACTTATACAAAAACTGTTTAAAAAATAGATATATTGGATTCATATCGGTATCGGCAGATATCCAAATTTATGATATCGGTATCGGACATAAAAAAGTGGTATCGTGCCATCTCTAATTTATACACAAGCACTCATATATATTCAAATAATTTTTAAAAAGTGTTCATTTACCTGTTACTACCACACACCAAATCCAGTCGTTGGTACTTCCTGGCTTGTGTAGCCACTAAGTAACAAAAGCTCAACACTGCGCCTAGCATCCTGGAGCACTTCTGTTGTGTTTTTTATGTGTTCTAGAGTTTGTACGTCCTTCTGAGTTTGTACGCGTTTTAGAGTTTGCACGTGTGTTGGAGTTTGTACGTGTTTTGGAGTTTATACGTGTTTTGGAGTTTGTCTCTAGGGGCCACCGTAAATTTACTTTTATTTATTCACTCCACATAAAATGTAATAAATAAATCATATAATAGAAAAACCAACTATTTACATTTCAACTTTTGACTATTTAAAATTTCAGCTTTTTCCTTTCAAACTAATTTAAAGTGAAACAACACAAAACACTGCAAACCACAACACAATTAAATATAAATTAAAATGAGTCACGTGATGGAGCGTTTGGGAATGGCCGCGCCATAGAGAGTCTCTGACCCCCGTCGACCCTACATTAGTTTTAAAACAAGGTAAACGCTCCCAAATAATCTATTTCCTCACTGCGGTGACTTGCTAGATCAGTGTCCTCGAACTTATTGAGAGACATGGCCACAGGAACTAAGAAGAAGAGCGTGCAAACCCGGATCTCCACGGTGGCAGCGGGGGAAAGTAATGCTAGCAGTGCCAAGGTTAGCCCTGCTAGCCAAGAAGAAGGGCCAAAGATGGATATAAGCGGCCTGTTTGCCGAAATAACTAAGCTTGGAACTATCCTAACTAGTGTTGCGGCCGATGTATCTCACATTAAGTCAGATATGGTGGAACTTAAAAACGCTATAAGTGCAATCCAAATACGGATGACCGAAGCTGAGGGCCGCATTTCAGATGTGGAACACAAAATGAGGAGCATAACAGAAGATAAAGGCAAAAACGCTAAAAAGCTTGAACAACTTTGGGCCCGAGTAGACGACCAGGAAAACAGAAACCGCAGAAAGAACGTTCGGCTTATCGGTCTGGAAGAGGGTCTGGAAAGTGGTGGCAGCATAAATGATTATGTGATGAAGATACTCGCGGATGGCCTAGGTCTACGAGGGGAGGAATATGAGCTGGAAAGATGCCACAGAAGTACAAGACCACGCCTGGGACCTGGTCAGCCACCTCGAATCGTGCTGGTGAAATTTCTCCGTTACACTGCACGACAAAAAGTTATCATGACCGCTAAACAGAAGAAAGGAATACTGTGGGAGAACTGTCGTTTGTCATTTTATGAAGATATGACCGCGGAGCGAGCGGCGCAGAGGAAGCTTTTCTCCCCAGTAATGAAGAAGCTATGGCAGCATCAGATAAAGCACACTCTGGCACATCCAGCAAAACTTCGATTAACATGGAAAGGCCAGCAGAAGAGCTTTGACAGCGTTGAGGAGGCAGAGAAATTCGTGCGTGAGAACTTTCAGGAAGTGGTGGAGTAAGGGGTTAATAAGCTAAATTACGTGCATGGGAGCGCATCGTTAATAATTTCATAAGACGGGGGCGGGCTCCCTGGGGTGTCGACGGGACAGGAGGAGGACAGCAGTTCACTGTCCACGGGACCATCACGGACCAGAGACAGTTTTGCCCACGGGGCTTTTGCGCTGTCATGTTCCTTTTTTGGACGGCGCTATTTCTTTTTTTATGTTCGTTGTTTTTTGTTTTTTGTTTTTTTGGTAGAGATTCTATAGGTGAGGTACTGTTCTTGTTTAAACTTATGTTCTGGTTCAAGCAGGGTTATCAGCACAGGTTAAATGGTTATGGGTTGGAAGATATAAGGCTTATAGATACCTTAACATGGCATAGTCATGGGGAATGTGGACGTTAATATTGTGTCATGGAATATAAATGGCTGTGGCACACCAGTCAAAAGAAAAAAAGTGCTTAGCTACTTCAAGTCTCATAATGCTGATATTGCATACATCCAGGAGACGCATTTTGCGAATGAAAATGAAGCATTGAAATTAAAAAGGGATTGGATTGGGAAAGTATTTCATAACTCAAGATCAAGCAAGAGTCGTGGTGTCATGGTACTCATTAATAAAAGACTAAACTTTGTATTATTGAAGGAAAGCCGGGATGAAGACGGGCGAGTGTTGGCTCTGCAGGCTCTCATTAATGGAGTTCAGGTTGTTCTGTGCAATATTTACGCCCCAAATAGGGATGAACCTAATTTTATGGATGAGGTTAACAAGATGCTAGGGAACATGAAGGGCCAGATCTTGTTAGGTGGAGACTTTAATAATGTGATGGATGAATATATTGATAGAAGTGCCATTAATGCAACTTCAAGTACTAGAACTGGGACAGCGATAGATGCTTTAAAAGAAGATCTCAGTGTGGTAGATATTTGGAGGCTTGTTCACCCTATGGAAAGAGAATACACCTTTTACTCTCATTCGCATAAGACATATTCCCGAATAGATTATTTTTTGATTTCTAAATCATGTGTCAATTTAGTAGTAAACTGTGACATTGGTGTGATTGCTTTAACAGATCACGCACCAGTAGAATTGCACATAAATCTAAATGTAGAAAAGAACAGAACGGGTAGGTGGAGACTAAACTCAAGCATATTGCAGGACGAAAAATTTGTATCAACCCTAAAAGAGGATATAAGATATTTTTTAGAGGTGAATGTTGGATCTACGGACAGGCTGGCTATTGTATGGGATGCTTTGAAGGCATTTATTCGTGGAAAGTGCATAGGCTATAGTTCTAAGAAAAATGGAGAAGATAAGGAAAAGATAAGAACTTTGGAGGAAAATATAAGTAAATTGGAAAAACAATTAGCAGGAAAATTTGATGATAATAAATTTAAAGAGATTTGCCAGCTTAAATATGATCTTCATAAAATTTATAACAAAAAAGCAGAGTATGCCCTCTTTCGTCTTAAAACTAATTTCTATGAGAATGGTGAAAAGACAGGCAGGCTATTAGCCAGACAACTTAAGCAAATGGACAATCAGAATGTTATTACGGCAGTTAAAAAGGATGATAAATTAGTTACATCTTCTTCAGAGATTAACACAATTTTTCAAATATTTTATCAAGATTTATACACGTCCGATAACAAAGTAAGTATGGATCTGCTGAGTCCATACTTTGATAAAATGAAAATACCAAAAATCTCACAAGAGGGTAGGGACAAATTGGAAACTCCACTAACTGAGGTAGAAGTAAAAGAAGCTATCCGTGCAATGAAAGCTGGGAAGTCACCAGGAATAGATGGATTCCCAGCAGAATTTTACCATAAATTTATAGATTTGCTATGTCCTTTTCTAACTGAAGTATTACATGAAGCCTTTGAATTTGGACGACTCCCTGCAAGTTTTAATCAGGCAGTAATATCACTAATTCCAAAAGGTGACAAGGATTTAACTGATCCAGGTAATTACAGACCAATAAGTTTAATCAATGTGGATTGCAAAATTCTATCCAAAGTTTTAGCAACAAGGTTGGAGGTTGTAATACCACAAATTATTCATCAAGATCAAGTAGGGTTTATCAAGAATAGATCTGCTTCTGATAATATGAGGAGATTACTACACCTGCTGTGGCTGAATAGAAATAACACAAATCCTGTATTGGCTATATCTTTAGATGCACAGAAAGCTTTTGATAGGGTGGAGTGGAACTTTCTGTTCACAGCCCTGGAAAAGTTTGGAATAGGTGACAATTTTTGCAGATGGATTAGAACCATGTATTCTGGTCCAGAGGCAGCTGTATTTACAAATGGGGTACTTTCTCCTTTTTTTAGTATTTCCAGATCAACACGTCAAGGATGCAATTTAAGCCCATTGCTATTTATAATATTTTTAGAGCCATTAGCTATTCAAATCAGAGAAAATGCAGAGATTAAAGGTGTATTTGGGGGAGGCAGAGAACACAAATTATTCCTGTATGCAGATGATGTGCTGATATTAAACCAAGACCCAACTAATTCTATCACAAAACTATTAGAGGTGATTAATACATACTCAATGTTTTCGGGGTACAAAATTAATTGGCATAAATCAGAGGCGATGCCAGTTTCCCAGGCTTGCAGTCATAACTTAATATCGGGCTTTAACTTTAAGTGGGTGGACAAGGGAATGAAATATCTTGGAATTGAATTGGACCCCAATATTGAGGATATTATGGCTAACAGTATGGGAAAATTATTAAACAAGATCAATAAAAACTTGGGTAAATGGAGTAAACTAAATTTGACATTGTGGGGAAAAGTGAACACAGTTAAAATGGTTGTGGCACCGCTCATCAACTATTATACAGGAATGCTGCCTATGTGTATCCCGCGACGGATGTTGCAAAGCTACAATAATATGATAAAAGATTTTCTTTGGAAGGGTGGTAAACCCCGTATTAACATAAATCGACTGTCCCAATCTACACTGAACAAAAATATAAACGCAACACTTTTGTTTTTGCTCCCATTCCCCATGGGATGGACGTAGAGACCTAAAATTCATTCCAGATACACAATATAACCATCCCTCCCAAACAGTGGTCACAAATCAGTCCAAATGTGTGGTAGTGGGCACATCTGCTATATTGAGATAATCCATCCCACCTCACAGGTGTGCCACATCAGGATGCTGATCTGACATCATGAGTAGTGCACAGGTGTACCTCAGACTGCCCACAACAAAAGGCCACCCTGGAATGTGCAGTTTTTTGCGCTATTGGGGGTCTGGGGACCCAGAACCGGTCAGTATCTGGTGTGACCACCATTTGCCTCATGCAGTGCAACACATCGTTGCATGGAGTCTATCAGATTGTCAATTGTGGCCTGTGGAATGTTGGTCCACTCCACTTCAATGGCTGTGCGAGGTTGTTGGATATTCGTGGGAACTGGTACACGCTGTCGTATACGCCGGTCAAGCACATCCCGAACATGCTCAATGGGTGACATGTCCGGTGAGTATGCTGGCCATGCAAGAACTGGGACATTCTCAGCTGCCATCTGCCCTGAATAATGTGAACCATGATTCATCCGTGAAGCGCACACCTCTCCAACGTGCCAGACGCCATCGAATGTGAGCATTTGCCCACACAAGTCTGTTACGGCGACGAGCTGGAGTCAGGTCAAGACCCCGATGAGGACGACGGGCATGCAGTTGAGCGTCCCTGAGACGGTTTCTGACAGTTTGTGCAGAAATTGTTTGGTTGTGCAAACCAATTGTTCCAGCAGCTGTCTGGGTGGCTGGTCTCAGACGATCTTGGAGGTGAACCTGCTGGATGTGGAGGTCCTGGGCTGGTGTGGTTACACGAGGTCTGCGGTTGTGAGGCCGGTTGGATGTGCTGCCATATTCTCTGAAACGCCTGTGGAGACGGCTTATGGTTGAGAAATGAACATTCAATGCACGGGCGACAGATCTGGTTGACATTCCTGCTGTCAGCATGCCAATTGCACGCTCCCTCATTGCTTGTGGCATCTGTGGCATTTTGCTGTGAGACAAAACTGCACATTCCAGGGTGGCCTTTTGTTGTGGGCAGTCTGAGGTACACCTGTGCACTACTCATGATGTCAGATCAGCATCCTGATGTGGCACACCTGTGAGGTGGGATGGATTATCTCAATATAGCAGATGTGCCCACTACCACACATTTGGACTGATTTGTGACCACTGTTTGGGAGGGATGGTTATATTGTGTATCTGGAATGAATTTTAGGTCTCTACGTCCATCCCATGGGGAATGGGAGCAAAAACAAAAGTGTTGCGTTTATATTTTTGTTCAGTGTAAGAAAGAAGGGGGACTAGCCCTGCCCAATATAGAGTATTATAGTATCTCTTTTGAAATGGCTAGATTAGGCAAACATTGGGCAGGGAAAAATAATATAGACTGGATTTTAATAGAACAAGAGCTTGCATCTCCATTCACACCAATTGATATTTTATCACAAAAAGTGAATAATCACGGTAAGACGCAAAACCCTATTTTGAAATTTTCGAAAATGGTATGGTTGGAGGTGCATAAGAAATACAAACTTGTGCCATATGTACAGAAGTATGCCCCCTTGTGGTATAATCCTAAAATTAAAATTGGTAAGCAGACTGTTTACTGGACACAATGGCTGAGAAGAGGTATCAGAACTGTTAGTGACCTATTTGAAGGGGGTGTCTTCATGTCGTATGAGGATATTAAAAAAAAGTTTTGTTTAGAGGGTAACAGTCATTTCTGGAAGTATTTGCAAATAAGAAACTGTTTAAAAGGAGGAGTTACAATAACATGTGAAAGTAACTCGATAGAGAATTTCATGCTACTACCCCCATTTCTGTGCACAGCTGCGAAATGGTATAATATTTGCCCATGGATTAAAAACAATATAAATAAGAGCCTGAAAAAAGTATGGGAAAGGGATCTAGGGCGTACAATGGATGAAGATACATGGGATTCTATATTGTCGAACAATGGATTATACATTAGGGAAGCCAGGGGAAAATTTATTCAATACAAAATTCTTAACAGATACTATTATACTCCTTCAAGGCTGTATAGAATGGGGATTGGTAGAGATGACTTGTGTTGGAAATGCCAACAAGCCAAAGGTACTCTGATACATGCCCTCTGGGAATGCCCGCTGGTTTTTCCAGTTTGGAACACTGTACTGAATTATTTGCAGGGGTGGACACTTTGTAACCTACCCAGATCACCTAAATTATGTTTACTAGGAGACAAAGGAGAGGTGCCGCAATTAAGTAAACACCAGTTTAGAGTGTTAAGTACTGCATTGGTAACTTGTGCCCGTGTCATTTTGGAACACTGGAAGGACTCTCATATTCCAACGCTTAAAATGTGGAAAGACAGAATGATTGGGAATGTTGCGTGCGAAAAGATGCTGGGAAAAATACATCATGTGACAGAAGCTGCGCTGGAACAGTGGGACAATTTTTGCACCTACATGTCTACCTGACTTGGACATTTGAGTTTAATACAACATATGTTAAAACCTCACTTGTTTTGTTTCGTTGTGTTTTTTTTTGTTGGTTTTTTATTTATTTATTTATTTTAGTTATTTATTTTGTTTGTTTGTTTTTGTTTGTTTGCTTCTTGCTTTTGGTTGTTGCATCTCTGTATTTGCTGTTATAAAATGCAAAATCTAATAAATACTTGAATTATAAAAAAAATAAATAAATTAAAATATGCAAAACAAAAGGAAGATGCACATTCTCTGTCATATAGACCTGCATGAATAAACTTTCTGAATCCTTTATCATCTGCATCTGAAAATAGTTGTGGATGATTACTATACCTTTCTAATGTGACGTTGTTGTCCCTGGCTCTCTTTCCCTCCTGCTCTGTTCCTGTGCTACTGCGAGTGTAATTACCGCCCCTACCCCCTCTTCCCAGTGCAAGCACAAGTTGGGGTCTGCCGGGGAACAGCTAGCGGGGCCTACGCTATCTTCGGCTGCACCAGCTACAGGGGCCTGGCTAGCTACGGGTGAATCAAGGGTGCAAAGCCGAGTAATCATGCTACTAGTGAGTTGGCTACGAGCTAAGCTAAGCTAGCGATACAGTAGAGAGACAGTGAGTGAATACTTTGGCTATAAATTAGGTAGTGAGTACACAGACAGTGTGCTTTGGATCAAGCACATGAAGATTATACTATGATAAAACTATGATAAACCCCTGTTCTCTGTTTGCCATCTGAGGCGTGGGGATGGGGGTGATGGTGCCTAGACCTGGGTATATAGAGTATATTTGGGGAGTGTGAGTGTGTGTACAGTGTTCATTTCTGTTTGTCTCCATGTTGAGTGAGTGCTGAGTATATGTATATATGTGCATGAGGGTGGGAATGCATGTTTGTGTCTGTGTTTGCCTGTTTGTCTATGTTTATGTGTCAGGTTGGGTCTTAGACTCTACCCATATGGAAAAGATATATATAAATCTTATAAAGTTTGTATCTGTCTTGTGTGAAACTTGTATGAAAAGCATACGTACTACAAGAAAAGGCTTTTGTGTTTCTGTTCAAGGAGTGAAACTATGGAACAAACTGAATATGGAATTAAAGCAATGTCCAAACATAAAACTGTTCAAAAAGAGTTATAAAAATATGATCTTCTCGATCTATAAAGAAAAGGAAAGTATTTAAATTAAGTGAATGTCTCTATTTAAAAACAAACAAACAAAAAATTCATGATGTGATATTATAGTATATAGTATATCAGAAATCTGTTCACTATTTTTATTACAAATTATATCAGTAAGGAAGCTGACTAAATATTCACTGATAATTTATGGGACAGGGGTGGGATTAAATAAGTGTATACTTCTTCCCACTCCCTTTCAACATGTAAATTAATCAGAATGTTTTTTTGTATGTAATTTGTATAGTATATATTTTTTTTTCTCTCATTTCTTTTCTAAATGTACTTGTATATTGTTCACATGTTGAAATAAATTACCAATCAATCAATCAATCAATCATATAAGAGTGAAAACAGATATAAGATCCCTTGAAAAATTATATGATGAAACTTGTATGTTTTGGATACTAAAACAATATATGAAAGTGATGAGAAAGTGGCCACTTTCATGAGTAAAGCATATAAGTTTTTACTATTTCTTTTCCATATGGGTACCTCTCTGGGAATCTCAGGCCACACCAGATGTGAGGTTATCTCCCCATATAAATATGAGATAGCTCCCAGTTTTCTGTGACCCCAAGGCTTGGAGAGGGGCTGCTGTGACTCGTTGGGGGTCGGATGAACGAGAAAAGACGAAAAGAAGAAAGTAAAAAGCGAGCATGAGGAGACAGAACAAAAAAGAGACTAAGGGAGAAGGCAAAATGACATGCTACAGTGGAGAATAGATAAGGAGTGGAGAAGAAATGCTCACTGCATCACAGACAGGAAGTCCTTTAAATAAACAAACAAACAAACAAAGAACTGTTTTATTTGTTGTTATCTATCATATGCTTGGCCCTTACTCTGAGTTTCTACCTCATTTCCCAGACTTTTAAAAAATCTGATTTAGTTCTCAGTTCAGATAAAATAATTATAGACACTATGAGTAAGAGCCAAACAGACGATCGATAACAACAAATAAAAGGCTAAGTCAGGTATTCAAATGAATTCAAACTCTGTCAGTGTCCTTAGTTTATTACTGATTGATTTAAATTAGAATATTCTTCCTGCAAACAGATTTCTATAAGACTGGAAGTTGAGGAGAAAAAGCTGAAGTTTAATGAAACACTCGTGTTTATGCTTACTTTCTTTTTTTAAATGCTTACTTTTTTGGCTTTTAGCCTTTTTTGGGACAGATGCAGTGACGATAGACAGTACAGCTGAGAGAGAGAGGTGAGGACACACAGCCCGGGTTTGGCCCAGGCCAGATGCTGTCCTGCCATACGACATATAGCTCACCCACTGAGCTAAACCAGCACTCCATTTTAATCTTTCATACAATTGAAATAAGTCATAATTACAAATAAATTACAAATTTAGATTGAGAGAACTGACCTGAGATTCACTTGGACTCGGAGGACATCGGATTCTCCTAGCCTTGTTATCTGAAGAAGAGGTGATATTATAGACACCTCTTCAGCTCTGGCACACTTCATGTTTTGTAGAAATCATTTAACATTATTTTAAAAATCCTCAAATTCGTTACTTAGAGGCTTGCCTTTGGCAGGCTATTCTCTACAAGCTTGTTGTCACGGTCCTGGGACCCAGTTTTGTTCTGTTTTTTTGATCATTGATTATTTTTATCACTGTTATCACTACTAGTATTTAGGTTTATTTCTCAGTATTTCTAGCTCTCCAATTCGTTATTATGTGATTACTAGTTCTTAGGTTTTGTTATGTGGCTTCCCTGTGTTCTGTGTTGTCTACTCTGTGCCCTCCTATCCCACGTTTCAGGTTCCTATGTTCTGTCTCCCCCGGTCTCTGTTAAGTTTACGTATCTTGAGTTAAGTCGATGTGTTTTCTGATTTACTTTGAAAGTGCGTGTCTCATGTCAGTGCTTCTAGGTTTGCTTCCCTTGTCTAGTTTAGTCTGATTTCTCCCAGCTGTGTCTCCCTCCTGTCTCCCATTCCCTGGTTACTGTGTTTTTAGCCCTGTGTTTTCCTTGCCCTATGTCGCGTCGTAACCTCATAATTGCCCGTGTGGTGAAGCTAGAAACTGACATGTTTCACCAGTTTAGTTTTCTGTTTAGTAATTGCCAACAAATAAAGCTGAGGTTTTTGAGTTCACGTTTGTCTCCACGAGGCCTGCGTTTGGGTCTATCATCCTGCCTGCACACAGCTATGGCACTTGTGATCAAAGAAAGGTGCCTGTGGTGGCAGTGTGGTCCATGGCTCAACTTCAAGGGAGGGGCGGTACAGCAGGCTCAAGGGGTTCACAGTGCCATACTTCAATACCCTATAGCTTTGCAGTATGCCCAGAACACCTCGCTCAGGAGGTGGCCAGGAGGTATCCTAGTCAGATGCCCAGACCACCTCAATTGGTTCAGTTTAATGTGGAGGACTAGCGGCTTTAGTCTAGTTCCCTCCTAAATGACTGAATTTCTCAAACTATGTCTAAAGGAGAACTGAGCCACATTCTGGAGACAACAAAATGTTCACCGCTTGTATTTGCAATCGCATACTTTAGGTCACTAGCCAGGCAAAGGTAGGGATGTTTATCTGTCAGGGGCCACTAGGCTGGTACGAGGGCTGAACCCAAAAGCAAACTCAATTGACCAGTGAGATACAGTGAACTTAAGTTTATTTAATCACAAGGAAAAAAGAAGGAGAACTTTGGGGGGTAGGAGACAGAGGTGAGGGTCTTAGATGTTGCAGTCACTAGAAGCAAAGGGAGAGAGGGATTAGTGAGGGAGTAGGAGGAATTGCCAGGTAATGATTAGAATGAAGAAATTACAGGTTACTGGTTAGATGAGAGACTGGGGTCCGGAGGGAGGGAGGAAATGGTGTGAGTGTCTGACAGGGTGAGAGTGAGGCAATCCAGCCAATTTGCATGATCCAGAGGTGAGTGGCAGGCAGAGTGAATTTCTGTGAACGCTGTCTGAGTAGCTAGTCCATGAGCTTTTTCAGGTGAGAGGAGAGATGAATCCAGAACACGAGAATCAGCTGCAGGTGTGGTGGGTAATGATTCTGGTCAGAGGTAAAGAAAAACACAAGGAGACCGGTTATACGAAAGAAAATTTCTAAGATTTAAGTGTGCAAGAGCCAAGTTACCATCATGGGGTAGTGGACGGTCTAGCAGAGTGTGGAAGCCAACGCACATCTTAAGTACTGGACAGCTCTTTGCTGTTTGATGGCTTGCAGGTGGCCACGGCAGGTGGGGAATGGCAAACCCAGCTCTGGGGATTGGGCCAGGATGGCCAGGCAGTAGACGTCATTATCAACTAGTAAAATCAACACCATAGCATATTTATATTCAGATCTCTCTTTACCACAAGAGACCAGTAAAGCATATGCATCACTGCAGACATGGCTCCAATCCATTTGTCACTCCCCCGCTCTCCTTTCTCTTCACTTTTGACCCCCAGATACTTGAATTCCTCCATTTGGGGCAACAACTTGTCCCTAACCCCAAGAAGGCTCTCCAATCTATTCTTGCTAAGAACTTTCAAGCCCCACACTTGAAAGTGCTAACTGGTATTCCCATTGCTTCACATTGGGCCGCAAACTGTTGATGTACAAGCTGGATGCCACCACCTGATGAAGCCAACAGAACCACAAAAAATAGAGATGAGATCCTGAGACAACCAGAGGGGAGGCCTTTTGCTACTTAAGACTGCCTAGAAATTTTGTTTAAAAAATTATGAACATAATCATAATCCCAACACCTGCTGGGAATGAGTCTATTGTCAGCAAGACAGACCAAGCTCTTGCTGCAGTTGCACAAGGACCAAATGGCCTTTGATAATGAGCTAGATGCCCCATACTTCCAAAGCACCTTCCATACAATGTCTCGAGAGATGCGGTCAAATCCCATAAAACACATGTAGACTGTAACCCCCATTTAAACTTGAATTTCCTCATTAGGATAAAGATCTGGTTTAGCGGTCTATGACCAGGATGACAATCACTGAATCAGAGGTTCGAATTATGGACAAACTCGTGTCTCCAGTACCCTGGCATAGACTTTTCTTCCTAGGGAGGCTGAGTAGTGTGATCCCACTGTAATTGAATCACACAAGTAACCACCACCCCTGTCTGCCAATCCAGAGGGACTGCCCTGGATCTCCAAGTGATGTTGCAGAGGTGTGTCAACCAAGATATACCTATAGTAACTCAAGGCAAATCACCTGGGGCCCTACCACTAAGGAGTTATTTAACTACCTTACTCACCTTGGACCCATTGATCCGGAAGTTGTCTGTCTCGTCCCCAGACTATTTTTCTTCAATAGAAGGCATGTCAGTGGGACTGAGAAAAGTAGTCTTAACACCAACCAACTATATCCTTGGTTGAAGTCAGCAACCCACACTGAGAGCCTGATGGTTTGCTGGAATCGCCTCGAGGCTGACCAAAAGGCTTCTTCCATGACCTTAATGAACTCCTCCCATGAGCTAAGGCTGCATCCACATAGGAATACTAATAATTTGTAAGGAATAACTGAAACTGTGAAAACCATGTTTGGAAAATATATAAAATATATAAAATTCCCCTCCCACCCCTGCGGGCGTTCTATCCTCCAAGCTGGGGTCCTCTACCAGAGGCCTGGGAGCTTGAGAGTCCTGCGCAGTATCTTAGTTCCCAGGTCTGCGCTCTTCTGGACAGAGATCTCCAATGTTGTTCCTGGGATCTGCTGAGCACATAGTGCTTTGATTACCACCGGGACCACTGTTACCTTCACCCTCCACATGTTCTCCAACTCTTCTCTGAGCCCTTGGTATTTCTCAGGTTTCTGGTGTTCCTTCTTCCTGATGTTGCTGTCATTCAGAACCGCTACATCTATCACTACGGCTGTCTTCTTCATGGTTGGAGAAAGAGAGGAACCAGGCATGGAGCTCTGAATGCAAGGCAGTGTGTTTATTTACAGTGGTAAAAGGTTAACAACAGTTCAATGTGCAACGTAGTCAGTTGTGTCCCCCTTCCCGTGCTCAAACAGTGCGTGGCAGTGAATTTTCCTTCCTCCTCCAGGTAGACTCCCATGCTTGTGATTCTCCTCCATCCCTGTTCCTAGTTGCACACAGAACAGCAAACAGTTAATCACTCATCTGGCAGGCAACACTTAACTACGCAAACGGTCAGAGAATACTACCAGGCTTAGTGCAATACTCCAGCGCTGACTGTCGTTCGGCCACACCAGCTCTGCCTAAGATGGTGGATGATTAAAGGCAGCTGTTGGCTGGATCAGTTGCAGGTGTGGCGGCTCCAGAGCGGCAGCACACCCGGGTCGGACGTCACTCATTGCCATGCGACCTCCGTAAACAATTGCCACGGAGCCGGAGAGGAAAATGAAAGAGAGAGAGGAAAACACACAAACACAGGCAGGTCGACCGGTCGGGGAACCGTCCAACCCTGACATTCTGTTTGTCTACCACCACTATGTCCGTTTGGTTAGCCATCACTTTTTTGTCCGTCTGTATCTGGAAATCCCACAGGATCTTAGCTCGGTCATTATCTGCCTCTTTTTGGGGCGTCTCCCATTTTGACCTCGGGACTTCCAGGTTATACTCGGCACAGATGTTCCTGTACACTATGCCGGCCACTTGGTTATGGCGCTCCATGTATGCCTTGCCTGCTAGCATCTTGCACCCTGCTGTTATGTGCTGGATTGTCTCTGGGGCATCTTTACACAGCCTGCACCTGAGGTCCTGCCTGGTGTGACAGATCCCAGCCTCTATGGATCTTGTGCTCAGTGCTTGTTCCTGTGCTGCCATGATTAGTGTGCTGTCTTTCAGTCCAGCTTTGTCCAGCCACTGGTAGGATTTCTGTCAGCCACCTCCTCTATCTGCTGGTGGTACATACCGTGCAGGAGCCTTTCCTTCCATGATACTTCCTCCTCTTGCTCCTCTTTCTTGGGTTCCTGCTGCCTGATGTATTCACTGAGCACACGTTTGGTTGGGGTGATCTTCCTGATGTATTCATGGATGTTCCCTGTCTCATCCTGGACAGTGGTGCTGATGCTCACTAGTCCTTGGCCTTCTTCTTTCCGCTTAGCGTACAGCCTCAGGGTGCTGGACTTGGGGTGAAACCCTCCATGCATGGTAAGGAGTTTCCTGGTCTAAGAAGTCCTGGACTAGGGACTCTTGTTAATTATCTCACTGAGGGGGTTCAGGCCTATGCAGAACAGCAGTGGGGACAGAGCATCTCCTTGGTAGATCCCACACTTGATGGTGACTTGTGCTATGGGCTTGAAGTTGTCCGCCACATCCCCATTGAGTTCCTGATGAAGGCTCTTAGGGTCCCATTGATCTTGTATAGTTCTGGGCATTCCAGTATCCAGCTGTGGGGCATTGCATCATAGGCCTTCTTGTAATCAATCCAGGCAGTGCACAGGTTGGTCAGCCTGGTCTCGCAGTCTCGGCTGACTGCTCTGTCTACCAGTAGCTGGTGTTTTGCTCCACTGGTATTCTTGCTAATTCCTTTCTGTGCCCCACTCATGTATTGAGTCATGTGCCTGATCTTAGCCGCTATGATGCCTGAAAGGAGCTTCCACATGGTACTGAGGCAGGTTATTGGCCAGTAGTTGGATGGGACTGGTCCCTTCTGGGGGTCCTTGAGGATCAGGACACTCTGGCCTTCAGTTAGCCATTCCAGGTGTCCCTCGTCAACTAGCAGCTGGTTCAGTTGTGCTCCTAGATGCTCATGGAGTGCAGTCCATGAGGCATGAATCATGTTGGGGCCTGGTGCTGTACAACTCTTCATACTGGAGACCCTTTATTGTCTTCTACTGTGATGGTTACTGGTCCCTGTTCAGGGAGCTTGCTGTGGTCTGCCCTCAGACCCACTAGCGACTGAGCAATGCTGTTATGGGTTGCATGCTTCTCCCATATTCTCTTCCAGTATTACTGTCTCCAGCCTTGGTGGTGCTGTTCTCATATTGTTCCCCTGCTACTGAGAGTACACCTTGGCTGTCTGTGGAGAACAGCTGGTTCATTCTCCTGCCTTCGATCTCTCTGGTGTACCTCTCCAAACAGCTGGCCAAGGCTTTGAGTCTTTGCTTGGCAGTTTCCGGCATCTCAGGTATGGGCAGCTTGCTGTACTTCTTAGGCACCTTCTTTGTTGCACCTTTCTGCAGCTCTAGTTTCTGTGTGTGTGTGTGTGTGTGTGTGTGTGTGTGTGTGTGTGTGTGTGTGTGTGTGTGTGTGTGTGTGTGTGTGTGTGTGTAACTGTTTTGCACTATAATTTACTCATAAAAGAGTTCATTTAAAAAAAATCAATTTTCATGCATTTTTTATAAATAATTTTTCCTTCATCCTTTATTCTATAGTAAGAAATATATAAATACCACGAGAGATAAAATATGTACTAAACATACACTTTACTCAAAGTTCTTTCCTTTTCTTTTATATATAGAATATATTTGGTAGAAAAGATTGTGGTCAAATGCTTCAAAAATAATTTGATAATAACACATCTCAATATAATGTCAGAAAGGCAGCTTTCCTGGTAACACTGCCGGATATCTACACACAATCTCAGGCAGCACCTGGCACAATGTTTCCCACAACACCAACACCTATCTCACTGAGTATGAAGAATGTGAAATATGAGACGAATGTTTCTGTGTAATTCCATATGTATCCTTTTGAAGACCGACTGTCATCCATCCATTTTCTTAAACACTTCTCCAACTATAGAATTATTCCTTAGTCTCTGGACTTTTTGTACTGAAATATATCTTCACCATAACACATGAAGGTAAAACTGTTTACATAAAATAAATAAATGTAATATTGTTTCTTAAGGAATATTGTAAGTTTTCATTAAACCCAAATTAGACGACAAAGTCATTAGTATTCTATTGTACCTGTGGCTGACAATGGAGCATAGTAGAATCATAAACTATGCTCCTATAATTAAGGTTAACCATTAGGTGAAGCAGCTAACTAAGGCACAACATGCTTAAATACAGTGTTATAACCAATAAAGTATTTGCTAAGGTAAAAAGTGGACCTGGTTTACATTGGATAATCAGGCATCATTAGAACGATGGTTGACCTTTTCTTTGGCTCTTCGTCTGGCTCGCTCCAGTTCAGCCATCATGGGTAGGGGACCCTCATACATGTTGGTCTTGATTGCTCGAAGTTTCTCCTGGTAGTCTTTTGGCAAGCCGTTCTGTTCTGCTCCCATTACAATCACCTGCAGTCATTGATGAGAATATATTTGTTATAACCATGACAGCAGCCACAAATGTCAGTTGTCAACTGTCTTCAGTGTAATAAAGCAAGAGTGAGCTTCCTATAACTTTTAGGTATACCCATTGACCTGTTTCAGGGCTCTAGACTAACTTTTTGCCATGGGCGTACCGGTACGCCTAACTTTAAAAAGTTAGGCGTACCGGCACAAAAGTTAGGCGCACACAAATTTTCTAATAATTGATATAATATAAAGTGTTTTTCTGGATACACTGTGCTTTTTCAGCATTCAAAGATTGATGACACCGTGTCAGAGCACTGGCTATGAATTTCAGAAGGATCAGGCCTTAACTTAACAGAAAAGTTAGCAATAGTTCTTTTCCTATTACAGCTACATCCACGTCTGTCGTGCCTAGGCTGCTCACTAGGGCTGGGTATCATCACTGATTTCTACAATCCATTCGATTCCGGTTTTCAAAGTCCCGATTCGATTCAACTTTGCCTCAGACAGTCAGAAATATTATAACTCTGATCATTTATCAGCACTGACTTCATCAGAATTGTGAACATCACAGCAGATGCCTTTGTGTGAAAGTAACTGAGAATAAAACAGAAAAACATGAAGGAGATTTTCCTGGTCTGGCTTTTTATAGCAGATAACCTTAAAAATATTCTACAATGTTCTGCATATAAAGTTTAAATTTCTTCAGTATTGAACAACAGAAAAAATAGGCTTTCTTGTCCGAGGTCATTTAAGTGAAAAAGAAAAGAAAAAGACAGCAGCCACAGCCTGTAAACAACGGTAGACTGGTGGGTAATAAGCCAATGAATAATACAGAAAACAGAGATTGGAGACGGAAACTGTTCTTGAACTACAGAGAGAGAGAGAGAGAGCTAGCTGTGCATGAAGTGTGATTTTAATAGTCGTGGAAGCAAAACAGCAAAATTCATGACGACATTGATCAGATGTGAAGCGCAGTTTGCTGCTTCTTTTGCTGCTGGCTCGGTGGATTTTGGTTGGAGAGACAAAACCTGCAGCTCAGAATCAGCGCAAAAAGACGTGAACACAGCGGACCGGACGCATCAGGATCGCTGAGCTCCGACAGCGTGTCCGTCTGCGGGCCGGCGGGTGAGGAAGCCGAGAAAGACGAAGCGTCGGTCCTCTGTGTTTACGTCTTTGTGTGGAGTCCGTGTACCTGCTCTCATCTGCTGTTTGGTTGTTGTTGAAATGGTTTTGTGAGCTTTAATCTGAGAATCTGGCGTTTCTGGCAAAACACAGTTATGTTTAAAAGTCGATTCAGGGTTTAATGAATTGATATCGCTTTATTCAAGCTACTCACCTCCCACTTCCACCTGCACTTTCAACTGGACCACGGCCAATCAGAGAGGTCCCGCCCCTGACTATCTCTGATTGGTTTAGTCCACGATAGGGGCATAATGTGTCTGTTGTTGACCACAGGGAAGGTTGCAGATTTTATTTTATTTTATTTTTTTGCTACCCGAACAGTTGGTCGCACAGGTGCAACCAAATTATTTTTCGCACCACTGAAAAATTTGGTTGCATTTGCGACCAAATTGGTCGCACTCTAGAGCCCTGTGTTTGTAACACAAATATCTAATCAGCTAATCACAGGCACACGGACACAATCTCAATGTCAACACAATCTTATGAAGTTCTAACCACGCATTTGAATGAGAAAGAAAGGCGATTTAAGGAAGTTTGACTATGTCATGGTTGTTCGGACGGGCTGGAGTTTTCCAGAGATGGCTAATCTACTGGAATTTGTCAGCACAACCATTAGTGATGTGCGATACCACTGATTTCCTTTCCGATCCAATACCAAGTAAAATTCTGTACAAAAACTAAATGTTTCATTGTATTTCATAATACAGTATATAATTGTATTATGAAATTGTAATAACAGGGCTTCATAATGATTAGACAACATCAGACTACTTGTTATTGCTTAATAATGCAGAATTATCGTATAGAAATAAAAACCTGAAGTTGTGTGCTAGTTGAACACGTTGCCTGCAGCACTAAAGGACTCCGCCAGAGACGTCTGTCTCGCCCTAGCAGCACCTGTCATGTCACCTCAACATAAGCTCATCATATTCTGTGATGTCATTTAGTCTGAGGTGTTTGACGAGGTTAGTGGTCTTGCCACATGTATCGCAAACCATGTCTTGGCTGTTTGTGGAGGTAAAATACGTCCACACATGACTCCGTTTACGCTCAGCCATTGTTGTGAGTGCGCACGCCAAGGGGCTGCGACACATTCGCATATGACTATGAAAGGCGTAAGATGAAGTAGTTCCTTCCAATTTAGACGATCTGAATGAAATAGTTTCTTTCCACTGTTCCTGTTAATGAAAATCTACAAATTTACCCCAAAGTACTAAAATATCAATATTTTAATATGAGAATCGATTCTAGAACATAAATTACTTGTATTGGAAGAATCGATATTTCAATATCAATCCGCACACCACTAACAACCATCTGCACCGTTCACAAGAATGGACCAAAAAAGAGAAGATATCCTGGGAGTGGTAGTTCTAGGTGTAAAATGCTTTATTGATGCCAGAGGTCAGAGGAGAATGGGCAAATTGGGTTGAGCTGATCAGAAGGCACCAGTAACTCAAACAACCACTTATTACAGCCGTGGCCCTGTGAAATAAAAAATGTCACTTTAGGGCCCAACACGTTAATATTGCAAACCACGCTACGCCTAAAAATACTGTGCATGAATCAACATTTAACCTAAAGAGATGTTTTTGATTGTGTGAAAGACTGACGAGATGTGTGGAGGCCATCGTTGCATTTTAATATTCTTTTCATAACACTATTATATTTTCTATTTTTACTAACATTGATTGGTACTTTACACCAAACACAAATGAAATACATCTGAACTTTTTAGATGGAAGTAAATTTAAAATAGTATTTATAAAATTGCGTACATTTTTTTTTTTACTTTATTCTTTTATTTATAATATTAAGTACTGGCAAATATAACTTAAATAAGCCATTGGAAATGAATTACAGCCAACTAAAATACGTGTCTGTTCTGAGTCCTAGTGAAACTCAAATAGGCTTTAAATAAATTTAGCTTACTGAAAGCTCTCAACACCTGCAAAAATTACATGCAGAGTGCAAAATATAAGCAGAGCAGTACACACTTCTTCAAATATCAGTGGGCTGGTTCAGTGTCAGGAAGATGGGAGTGAGACAGCTTAGCGTGAGCCAGAGGTTTGATCTGTTTGGCCTGTAAGCAGGTCGACAGATAAGTGATTTAGTATACATATGTACATGTTGGCTAAAATAACACAAACACGTTGTGTTCTGATAGAAATAAGATAAGCTAATACATATTAAGAAGGTCAAGAAGTTTCTTTCATGTGGACTTCGCTATGAGTTTAATTTCCAGCTGTCTCAGTTTTCATGTTTTTTTTTTTCCAGATGACAGGTTAATAATTTACATTAAAAAAAAAACGAAAATAAAAGGAAAGGAAACAAAATGCACTATTTGACTGTTTTAATGTTTTCTAGGGTCCCTGTCAGTCTCGGGGCCTTAGAATCTATCACGTTTCTCCCCAAGGTATTCAGATTAGCATCTTTGAACCTACAAAATGTTGAACCTTAAGCAGATGGGCTACAGCGGCAAAACATCACACCAGCTGCTGTTCAGGTAAATACAACTGAGGCTGCAACTTGGACAAGCTCACCGACAGTGTTGGGGAGTAACGGAGTACATGTACCGGCGTTACATATTTAAAATACAAAATATGAGTAACTGTATTCTGTTACAGTTGAAATTAACGGATTGCACGGCGGTATTTTCCTGTTTCATATGTTCGGCTATGCTCTCTCTTTTCTGATAATTCCACGCTGTTGGAAACCCAAACAAAACACGCATTAAGAGGCTCTAATGTCTGTGTCCCAATCTCGCGGCCCATGTCACCCCTACTTGCGACCCGCATAATGGCGTGAAGAAATATTTTTTAAAATTATTGTTCAAAAATTATTTAACATGAAGGCAATAGGCAGAGTGTTACAGGCGTAGCCCTAAAGAATGCAGCTTCATGGGCAGTGTAGTCCAGCTGTAAGTAAGCTATTAAGACTCGGCTGTACGCTGTGTTCGTGTTTCCTCTGAAACAATAAGTTCCGTTGGAGCAGCCTTTCAACGCCTCTCTCTGTCTCTCGCTAGCAAAGTGACCCAGAGAACAAAGTAAAGCTAGTTTTCAGCTACGAGCCCGACATGAACCCGACGTATTAGCCAGAGGTCCCTTTACTACGGTTCGGAGCCGCGGACCTGTTTTATATAGGCGCTGAATAGTTTCTATACGAGATCGCTGCAAAAAGTGCAGCCTTACCTAATGTCCACCTACTGTTACTCATTTATATTAAGATTTAAACATCTAGTTGGTGTTGGTATGGAGAGTAACCTCGTCATAGTAATAAATCACACAGCAATAGTACATTCATGTAGTTGTAAAAAGCATGATAATATGTTAAGTAATCCGAAGTATTCAGAATACCTTACTCTCATTGAGTAACGTAACAGAATACATTACAGAATACATTTTGGGGCCTGTAATCTGTAATCTGTAGTGGAATACATTTAAAAGTAACCTTCCCAACACTGCTCACCAAAACTGGACAAAATAATACTGGAAAAAAACAGGAGGGTCACAATTAGGCCTCGTATCATCAGTTCAGGCTGCTAGTGTTGCAGAGGCATGCACTGTTTCTGGCTTCCTCTTTGAACACAGTTGTTTCGGTTTCTTAAGTAGAGTGGGATATTTGTATCATGGACATGCAGTCGATAAACACTCTGATTAATGTGAAAGAACGTTTCCAGCACATTTTTGAATCTACATCACAGTGAGTTAACGCTTGTATAAACAGAAAAGGGGGTCCAAACAAGTACTGGCAAGGTGTACCTAACAACATGACTGAGTATATGTCAAGCTTTTTATCAAAGAAACAAAAAAATGCTTTGTTAAATGTATTTTTTAAACATATTTTTCCCAGCTGTTTCATAAATGAATTAGGGTATGATCTGCAGTGTTTAGTTAAGTTGAATCTGTAATCCAGGTAAGGATATTCCAGAAGGAGTTTCTGTTCACTTGGCTTGTTTTAGTATTACCACCAGTGTGTTAGAATTCAAAGATGACAGTAAATTTGAGAATGCCCTGCAGTTCAACAGATACAAGAACAAGCAGAACAGGGGGAACAATGTAGGTAACACACTGTAGAAGACAAAGGTATCAAAACAAAGGCATGCTGTTAGGCATGTTTGGAGCGCTCGTATGTGCTGAGGAACAGTCTAGCATTTTAGCTCACAAGCTGTGAGATCTGTAAAACATAGCAAAGCAATGTGTGTCCTAATTGTTTTGGCCTTTCACATAGTCAGGTGATGGGTGGGAGTAGCAAATGAATCCCTTTTCCAGATGAACCACAGAGAGAGAAATGGATACAAGTAAACATATAACCTGAAAGTAATTCATTGTAAATTCTGTATGTGGTTGGGTTTTACAATGCTGGCTTTGTTTAAATATATATTTTTAAGTGAGAATAAGTGTGTGGATAGCTGATACTAAATATGTTTAGCTAGGACTTATATATACAGTAAACTTTTCATTGTTGCTGATTCAGCTTTATGATCATTTTGGAGGATGAAGAACCTCTCATAAAAAAGCGTGACGTATAATTCCCTCTTGCCCCTCTGGGCTGTCTTTATCCTTCACACTCGGGTCCTGTGCAATTTGTTGTTCTGGACAGAAATCATAACTGTTGTTCCTGGGAACAACAGCTAGCCCCCTAGTCACTCGCCTAGCTTGGGAATTACTGCACTGAGTTCTCTGGTTACCACTGGGACCACTTTGCCTTCACCTGCCATGTCTTCTTCTTCTTCTTCTTCTCTTGGTCTTTAATATTTCTCAATTTCTTTGTCTTATTTCCTGATATCGCTATCATTCGGTATAGCTGCATCGATCACTACGGCCGTCTTCTTCTGTTTGTCTACCACCACTATGTCCGGTTGGTTAGCCACCACCATTTTGTCCATCTGTATCTGGAAGTCCCACAGGATCTTAGCTCGGTCATTATCTGCCTCCTTTTGGGGCATCTCCCATTTTGACCTCGGGACTTCCAGGTTATACTCGGCACAGATGTTCCTGTACACTATGCCAGCCACTTGGTTATGGCGTTCCATGTATGCCTTGCCTGCTAGCATCTTGCACCCTGCTGTTATGTGCTGGATTGTCTCAGGGGCATCTTTACACAGCCTGCACCTGGGGTCTTGCCTGGTGTGATAGACCCCAGCCTCTATGGATCTTGTACTCAGAGCTTGTTCTTGTGCTGCCATGATTAGTGCCTCTGTGCTGTCTTTCAGTCCAGCTTTGTCCAGCCACTGGTAGGATTTCTGGATATCAGCCACCTCCTCTATCTGCCGGTGGTACATACCGTACAGGGGCCTTTCCTTCCATGATACTTCCTCTTCTTGCTCCTCTTTCTCTGGTTCCTGCTGCCTGATGTATTCACTAAGCACACACAGTTGTGGCCATCTTCCTGATGTACTCATGGATGTTCGTTGTCTCATCCTGGACAGTGGTTCTGACACTCACCAGTCCTCGGCCTCCTTCCTTTTGCTTAGCGTACAGCCTCAGGGTGCTGGATTTAGGGTAGAACGATCCATGCCTGACAAGGAAACTTCCTTGTCTTGATGTCAGTGGCTTCTATCACCTCCTTTGTCAGCAAGGTACCTGATCACCAGCAGGATATAGGTATTGATTGCCTGCATGTTGTTCTTCCAATTCATCTCACTCCTCCAGACTTGCCTGACCCTCAGCAGGGTCTGACGGTCAGGCCTGTGGGATTGCCAGGTACCTGTAGCTGTCCTTGTTGTCTGCAATGTTGCCTTCTGGTAGTGCAATCGCCCCAGTTCGGACTACCTTCCCTCTCTTTGTTACCATCCGACTACACTTCTCCAGTCCGAACGACATTCCAATGTCATTGCTGTATAGCCTGGTAGTGTGGATCAGTGAATCGATGTCTCGTTCACTCTTGGCATACAGCTTGATGTCATCCATGTACAGGAGGTGGCTGACAACTGCTCCGTTCTGTAGTCGGTATCCGTAGCCAGTCTTGTTGATGATCTCACTGAGGGGGTTCAGGCCTATGCAGAACAGCAGTGGGGACAGAGCATCTCCTTGGTAGATCCTGCACTTGATGGTGACCTGTGCTATGGGCTTGGAGTTGGCCTCTAGTGTTGTTTGTCACATCCCCATTGAGTTCCTGATGAAGGCTCTTAGGTTCCTGTTGATCTTGTATAGTTCTGGGTATTCCAGGATCCAGCTGTGGGGCATTGAGTCATAGGCCTTCTTGTAATCAATCCAGGCAGTGCACAGGTTGGTCAGTCTGGTCTTGCAGTCTCGGCTGACTGCTCTGTCTACCAGTAGCTGATGTTTCATTCCTCTGGTATTTTTGCTAATGTGCCCCACTCATGTATTGAGTCATGCGTTTCTTCATCTTAGCCGCTATGATGCTTGACAGGAACTTCCATGCGGTGCTGGCACAGGTTATTGGCCAGCAATTGGACGGGACCAGTCCCTTCTGGGGGTCCTTGGGGATCAGGACTGTCCGGCCTTCAGTTAGCCATTCTGGGTGTCTCCCATTGGCCAGCAGCTGGTTCATTTTTGCTGCCAGACGCTCATGGAATGCAGTAAGCTTCTTTAGCCAGTATGTGTGGGCTGGGCCATATCATACCGTTCACGGTAATACCGGTATAATGTTGGGCAATGATAAGAAAATGAAATATTGCGATAGAATATGGGTAAAACGTGCATGCGCAGTGCCTTTGTTTTCATATGCACATGGCGGAAAAAGCATGGCGGCGACGCAGAATGAGAAGGACGAAAGCGGATTGTTGAATGAAACGGATGAACCAGAACTGGTTTGTAAAAATGCTGCAGCTTCACTGGTGTGGAACTGGTTTAGCTTTCGTCCGTCAGACACACAACAAAGCACTATTTTTGGTAGCGCATGCTAGCGGGCCGTCGTTATTACCGTGTTGTTTGGAAAATACGGCGCACTTAAAATCAATCCTTTGCTTTTTCTGAAAATCAACAGAGCCCCTTATAATCCCGTGTGCCTTATGTATGAACTCTGGTTGTGTTTACTGACCTCGAAACCATTTTATGTGCACGGTGCTCGAAAATCTGTCAAATGTTTTAGTACGACTTTGCTAAGCTACGAAGCCGCACCGCTTGATGGATTGTCGGAGCATTACGGCTGTCGTAGGCGGAGCCTCGTGGAGTGATACGTGCTGTGCTTCAACATAATATTACCGTATTGTGTGTGTTTAACCTCTTTAAGTTTTGTGGATATTATACATGGTTATGCTGAGGATATGTCGGCTAATTTCCACTGGAAATGCCTTTTGGTTGAACTGTCAGTGAGGAATTTGAATTTGCACTGTTACGTTTTTATATAACTTTAATGCACATAAAAAACAGCTGCTTGTTTAAGTGAAAATACAGTGATGGGGTTTTTTTTGCACTAATAAAGTTGTGGAGTTGTAAAGTATTTTGTCTCGTGTCAATTATATCGTCAGTTATATCGTTATTGCAAATTTTCAAATGTGTATCGTGATAAATATTTTTGGTCATAACGCCCTGCTCTAGTATGCGTGAATCATTTTGGGGTCTTGTGCTGTCCAAGTCTTCATACTGGAGACTCTTTCTTGGATGTCTGCCACTGTGATGGTTACTGGTCCCTGTTCAGGGAGCTTGCTGTGGTCTGCTCTTAGATTGACTAGCCCCTGAGTTGCTGTTATGAGTTACATCCTTCTTCCATATGCTCTTCTAGTATTGCTCTGTCTCAACCA